>NC_049988.1:18714926-18834280 GCF_000003815.2 Branchiostoma floridae
TGACATCTCTATGGGGGCCCTTTTTGAGCTTTTTACTGTTTTGCCCACAGGTGTTGGACTACACGTTCCGTGACTACGTGCAGAACTGGTACCACGACAAGATCAGTGACGATGAGTCGTTCCTCCACGACCTCAGGATCATGACTCAGAGGGTCATCATTGCTTTTGCTAACAAGTAAATCTTAATTCTTCTTCATGATTTTTTTAATGTTTACTTGTCTTTGCAAAAAAAGATGATTCGCTTGTAGCACAGCACAGCTAGTCAGTCAGTGACACTGCAATTTTTTAACGATTTGCCATATTTAGTGAAATATGACTTGCCATATTCAGTGAAACATGACTTGCCATATTTAGTGAAACATGGGTTTACCATCCTCTTTTCAGATGATAGTATGTCTATGCTGTATTTCGTAAACTTGTAGCCCTCCATGATGGCATAAATGTCATTTGAGAGTAGTTTATAATCTTTTAGGGTAGTTCATTATCTTTTAGGGCAGTTTTGTGAGTTTCTTGTTTAGACTGTTAGAGATGCAACTCCAGACCTGATCATTATTTGTGACCCTGTCCAGATCCAAAGAAGTAAAATGGGTGCCATATTTTGAAAAAAAAAAAAAAACACATCCAAAACCAGGCAAAGGGTGGAAGATGAGGGTAGTTTATCACCTTTTAGGGTAATTTTGTGAGTTTCTTGATTAGACCGTTAGAGATACAACTCCTGATCCTTGTTTTTGACCCTGTCCAGATCCAAAGAAGTAGAATGGGTGCCATATTTCACCACCAGACTGGTGGACGACTTTGCTTCTCATCTCAGACTCTTCAGGAAGGCACAGGAAAAGGTGCTAAAGGCAGAGAAAAACCCAGGTAAACTACATGTACCTGTGCATGTGTCTTAGGACTGGGGGAAAAGGTAAACTAGCTAATAGTATGCATGTGTCTAGACTTTGCTTCTCATCTCAGACTCTTCAGGAAGGCACAGGAAAAGGTGCTCAAGGCGGAGAAAAACCCAGGTAAAGTACATGTGCCTGTGTCTTAAGGCTGGTAAAAGGCCAGCTAAACTAGCTGTGCATGTGTCTTAGGACTGGGGGAAAAGGTAAACTAGCTGTGTATGTGTCTAGATTTTGCTTCTCATCTCAGAAGGCACAGGAAAAGCTTCTCAATGTGGAGAAAAACCCAGGTAAAGTACTTGTGCACGTATGATAGGGCTTGGGAAACAGTAAACTAGCTGTACATGGGTTTAAGGGCTGGGAAACACAGGTTAACTAGGTGTGCATGTGTCTTAGGACTGGCAAAACCCAGTTAAAGTAGCTGTGCATATGTCTTGGATTGGGAAAACAGGTAAACTAGCTGAGAAGGAAAAGGTTTGTCATTTGTTGATGTAGTCTTTGAATATTGCTAAGAAAGTTTTTCATATGTGCACAAATTTTGTTTATAATTTGATTTTACAGATGGTACTCCGAGGCCGCAGGACGACCTTGAGAGCATCTTCTTCGACCTTGAAGCAGACATGGAAAAAACAATATGCCGTGATCTCATCTGTACATCAGAACAAAGAGAAATAGGTACCTGAATTTCTTGTTTGTAAAATGTACATTACTAGCACACTATGTTCAATGTTTCCCCTATCACTTTCCTAAAGCTATGTAAGTCGTCTGATGGTCAATATTAACCATAGTAGAATCCTATTCACGTCAACCCAACAGTATGAACTTATCTTTTAAATTAGTTCAGCATTGAATTGAAGATTGGAGAATGGCAGTCTCTGTCACATAAGTCAAGTCTATAAGGTCTAAGAGACAAAGCTTGAAGACTATACAATATACTAGATACAGTAATGTATGTCATGTATAGTACAATTGGTATAGTTAACCCTCATTGTACTGTGTTCCATATAACAGCAGATCCTGATTGTGACTCAGTACAAGGAGGTGATAAAACACTTTAACCCTTGTTGTGCCGTATTGCAGAATACCTGCAGGACCTGTCCGAGGTGCTGCTTTATCTGCTGCTGCCGCCCGAGGACTTCCACAACAAACCCTTCAGGTTCATCGTCAGGGTCAGTCTCTCTTCATTCTTTTCTTCTTACCTCATGTAACATGCCTGAGGGCCCAGTCACACATGTAGCAAGTATAAGACATCCTAGGGACAGTTGTGGATATTTCATTGAAAATTTCAGCTGGAATACCGCACAGTGCTGTTAGTTGCACAGAAACCTCAAATCCCTAGCTGATGTGGTGCAGTTGGATAACTTGTTGTAATAATGTATTGTTGCATCACTCTGACAATTGCACGAAATATGCTGGCAAATGGGGTGTGCAATTAAATGGCTTTTAATGTACCCTATTTATGCCTTTACTGCAGTTTTCTTGTCTTGAATGACTAAACACAGTTTTTGTTGACCCTTCAGGAGATCCTGGTGAACGGAATGATCCTGCCAACAATCGGCACATTCTCAGACCCTGACTACGTCAACCAGACTGCAGTGTGGCTGGTAAGCTTTTAGATAAATCACTCAAAAATACTCATGTTAGAAACTGTCTTGTCACGTTGATGAAGGTTAGACATCCAGGTAATAAGACACACTAACGAAAGACATGCTATGGTGTCTGAAACGTCCGTTTCCAAAATCATAATCCAGTTGCTTGAGTGACTGCTTTCGGCTATAAACTGTCTTGTCATTTCAGTTTATAGAGAAAATGTGTAGCCTCCATAGCAGGCTTTCTGGGGCCTTTTTTGGCTCATAATACACTTTTGCTGGCCATTTCTATTTGTACTCGGTCGCTGATTGCTGGCCTTTTCTGATTGCCGGCCTCCGAAAGCCTGCACAGAAACGCTGCTACAAAGTGATATTAAAAAACGATTAGCCATTCATCTGCCCTATTAACACATACGTTAGGAATAATTCACAACTCAGTGAGAGGCAATTCGCATGTCGGCTACAAGCATTTTACAACTCTGTCCATTGGAGATGCGTGCAGTTTATTAGCCGTCCACGGCAGGCAGGAAATTCGCACCTCCTAGCTAATCGCCCTAATCGTTTTTTAATATCACTTTGAAGCAGCGTTTCTGTGCAGGCTTTCGGAGGCCGGCAATCAGAAAAGGCCAGCAATCAGCGACCGAGTACAAATAGAAATGGCCAGCAAAAGTGTATTATGAGCCAAAAAAGGCCCCAGAAAGCCTGCTATGGAGGCTAGAAAATGTGCTTCTTTCCAAGCCAATCAATTTTCATGAAAGGGGTACATGTACTTGTTTCTGTTACTGTGGTTGACTTTTTTACTGAAAATATTGTAGACATTTTCCCTTTCTGTGTTGCCTTCTATATATTTGGTAACAAAAAACTGACACAAAAGTTTCAAAATTTCTAATTTTATATATGTTTCTATGTGTTCTGAAGTATTCTTCACTTGCCCTTTTCCTTTGCCCTGTGCTTGTAATTGTCTTCGTCCATATCAGCCATGGTCCTTAATTAGCATGTCGCTTGTGCGCGGCATGCTCTCCAAGCTCTTTCGAAGTAAACAGTCGGAAGTGAAAGGAGGCTCCTCCCACTTCCTGTGTTCCCGTGAGTGATGACGTCAGTTTTTGAAGTTTCGCTGTGGAAAGTGGTCACGCTCTCCGAGCTCTTGTGTTCCCAGTATATTTCTTCGTTTTCTAGCGCTATGAGTGATTCAAAAAAGGATAGTAGGAGACGTAAAGGGTCTCATGGTTCTCATAGTTCGTCCAGTAGGCATTCTTCTAGTGATAAACGCGCTCGCGAGGAGTTTTCACGTTGGAAATCGAGTTCTTCGTCACCACGTGGTATCGGGGACAAGCGCGAACTTGTCAGCGCCCCCCTCCCCCCCGGACACGAACGTGGAGACGGCGCGCTTGCGGACGGCCGTTCCACGGAGGACCCGGAGAGTAGCGGGCAAAAAGAGCTACTGCTAGAGGGGCAGAAGAGTCCTCGTCTTCCTCGGGAGCCGAACGGAGATAAGTCTCCTGTGCGTACGCCGGAATGGCCGGGAGATTTGGGCGAATTGAGAGACCTTCTCGGGGTCAACGTCATCCAGCAAGACCAAAACTCTCTTCGCGTAGCGTTTGGGTTAATGTCTGAAGAATTCAAAGGAGTTAAAGAGATCTTAGGGTCTATCGCCGCTTCAGTCGGCGCAAAGAGGCATTTAGGCGCTCCTTCTGAGCTTGAGTCCGAAGTTACCCCCTCGAAGAGGTCGCGTTTTGACAGCGGCGATGAGTCAACATGTTCGGCGGCGAGCGATATGTCTTTTGTGCCGTTCGACCGTGAGCCGGCCGCCCCGGAAAAAGTGTGGACTGCCCGGCAGTCCGTGGTGCGGTTTGCCGCAGATTATTTCGACTTAAAGAAAGAGCGCAAGACAGAGTCCTTGACGCACTGGCAAAACAAGTATTTGCTGCCCTCTAATGCTCCGAAAGAGCTGTCGGTGCCTGAGTTAGATTCAGCCGCTAAAGAGATGATCAAGTCGATCGACTTTTACAAAGGTAAGTCGGCTCTTCAGGTCGATAGAAATCTAGCTTCGGTTCATACTAAGTTGTTGCATGTAGTGGCACCAGTTTTGAATCTTTGGCAGATGTTGAAAGAATGTAACGGCGAGATTTCTGAGCCTGATAGAGATATTATGCAGGACTGTGCAGCTACTGCTGTTTGGCTCTTAGGCTCAGCTCACTCGAAGATCGCTGACGTTCGTAGATCATCTCTAGCGGAAGTTTCCTATCAGCCTACGGCTAAGGATTTGTTTGGTTTGATTCCTGATGACCCTACTCAGTTATTGAGGAATGATTTGGGCTCTAAAGCTAGAGAATTGGCTTCAGGCAAGAAAGCCTTAGTTGATACTTTGAAACCAAAGCAGTCGTCCCAGCGGGGGCGAGGCGCTTCGAGCGCTTCTACCTCGAGGGGCAGGGGTGGCTTTCGCGGCAATCGGAAGTTCCGCCCTCCCCCCTCTCGCCAGTCAGGAGGAAACTCCAACTCTAAGTTCTACTGGGGTTCGCAGTATTCCCGCACCTCCAATCAGTCAGGAGACGGGAAGAAATCTAAGTAGTGTCTCCCAGTCTTGTTTACATCAGCTTTTACGCCGGCGATTGCCTGCACTTCAACCTGTACCCCATCCTTTGCCGAATCCCCTCCCTCATGGAGGGCGTTTAAAGTTTTTTTTGCCAGTTTGGCGCAAGCTAACTTCAGACCAAGTTATTCTGGATATAGTTAAGGGGTATAGGTTGCCGTTCAAACGATCGCCGCCAGTGCAAACTAGTATTCCTTGGACCCGTGCTATGACACGGGAGCAAGATTTGGCTATTGATTCTGAGATTGCTTCTATGTTGGATAAAAGGGGCAATTCAAGAGGTTCCCTTCAGTTCTGATTTGTTTATTTCTAGACTGTTTACAGTGCCCAAGAAAACAGGCGGGCTTCGGCCAGTTATCAATCTTAGACCTCTTAATAGGTGTCTTTTTGTTCCAAAGTTCAAAATGGAAAGTCTGGGTATGGTCAGAGAGTTAGTTCGTCCAGGTGATTTTTTTTGCAAAATAGACCTCACTGATGCGTACTTTACAGTAGCCATCCACCCGAATCATCACCGTTTTCTTACGTTTGCGTGGAAGAACAAGTTTTTCTCGTTCGTTTGTTTACCGTTTGGCGTTTCGAGCGCCCCACTTGTGTTTACGAAGCTTCTTAAGGTGGTGGTTTCGCACTTAAGACGTAGAGGCATCAGGTTGATTATTTATTTAGATGATATGCTGATTTTTGCAGACAGTAGTGATCGATGTAGGCAAGATGCCATCACAGCGACAGACTTCATTGCCCATGTTGGGTTTGTCACAAATTTGGGTAAGTCTGTCCTGGAGCCAACTCAGTGTATTACCTTTCTTGGTTCAGGGTTAAACTCTTTGAGTATGTGTCTGTTTCTCCCTGGTGTCAAACTACAGGAGTTGAGCCAGTTAGCTGGCGAAGTACTAGAGAGAGAGTGCCTGTCAGCACGGCAGTTAGCAAGTGTCATCGGGAAGTTCCAAGCAGCCACAGTGTCCGTACTGCTCGGTCCTCTGCATCTTCGACATTTGCAACTTCTCCTCATCTCATGTCTACGACAATCCGGCGGTTTTTGGCAAACTCCCGTTCGACTAACCGAGTCAGCACGTCAGGACCTTATCTGGTGGAGGGACGAGCTACGCCTTCACAATTATCGTCCGATTCACTGTCCGGAAGAAAACGTAGTGATCGAAACCGACGCCTCTCTCGATGGCTGGGGAGCATTCGCAAATGGCGTGAGCACAGGCGGGCGTTGGTCGCGCGCAGAACGCGGACAGCACATAAATCAGTTGGAAATGCTGGCAGTCTTTCTGGCACTGAAGGCCTTTTGCAAGGACAGGGCGAACTGTACAGTACGAGTCAAATCGGACAACTCAACCGTAGTTTCGTACATCAACCGCCGAGGCGGCACAAGGTCGCCAGCCCTTTCAAATCTGGCTCTAAGCCTGTGGGATTACTGCGTGGAGAGAAGCATCCTGTTGTCAGCCGATCACGTGGCGGGTGTAACCAACGTAAGAGCGGACTTCAGGTCCAGACACTTCGCTCGCACAACAGAGTGGTCACTCTGCCCACAAGTGTTTCAGGCCATACAGAAGATGTGTCCCAGTCTGCGCAGAGCGGGAGCGGTAGATCTCTTCGCATCCCGACTCAACAGGAAACTACCCAAGTTTGTGTCTTGGGAGCCAGACCCAGAGAGTCTGGGGACGAATGCGTTCACGATGAACTGGAACCAGTGGGAAGCTCTGTATGCCTTTCCCCCATTCAAGATCATCGAGAGGGTCTTGAGGAAGGTCCGCCAGGACCAAGTAACAGTGCACTTTGTGGCACCGATTTGGGACACAGCGGCATGGTATCCACTGATACTAGAAATGTCCGTGAGAAAACCAGTACGGCTGCCTCGGTACCCGTCGCTTCTCACACAACCAGGAGACGGAAGTCTGCACCCGCTGAGCAGCACATTGCGTATGGCCATGTGGACTGTCTCCGGCGTCAGTTCCGAGAGTTCGACATTTCGGAAGGAGTTACAGAGATCCTCCTCGCCTCCTGGCGTCCTAAGACCAGAGGACTCTATGCGTCAGCGTGGAGGAAATGGGCTCGCTGGAGCCGTTCTCGGGGTTTGGATCCCGTTTATGCACCTCTGAGTAAGGTACTGGATTTTCTTCATCATTTGTTTTCTACGGGTTTCCAATATAGAACACTCAATGTTTATAGATCTGCAATATCTTCCACTCATGTCAATGTAGAGGGAAAACCAGTAGGAGCACACTCCCTTGTCTCCCGGTTTATGAAGGGAGTGTTTGAGCTTAGACCGCCCATGCCCAAGCATATTGCTATTTGGGATGTCTCTGTTGTTCTGAAGTTCCTCAGACAGTGGTCTCCTGCGAAGTGCCTGAGTTTGAAGCAGCTCACCTTCAAGGTTGCTATGCTAGTGGCGCTAGTGTCGGCTGGTCGGGAACAATCGCTAGCTCTGCTCAGTACAAGTCACATGTCTTCGTCTAAAGAGGGGATTTTGTTTGTTATTGATAAGGTCACAAAAACGTCACGTCCAGACAAACCTTCACATTCTTTGTGGGTGGCGAAGTTTGACAACAAAGTGTTGTGTCCGGTCACTTATCTGCGGGCATACTTAGAGAGAACTGCTAGGTTTCGCTCCTCGTCTGACTCTCGGGTGTTTCGGGGGTTAGTCAAGCCTCATAAGGCGGTTGGATCTTCCACTATTGCCCGTTGGCTTAAGCAAATGTTGTCTGAAGCAGGTATCAAAGAGTACTCAGGCCATTCAGTCAGAAGCGCTTCAGCTTCAGCTGCCTTCAAGGCTGGCGTTTCTGTTAAGGATATTTTGAAGGCGGCAAATTGGGCCAATGCTACTACATTCGAGAGGTTCTATAATAAACCTTCTAACTCTTCTAGTTTCCACTTTGGTTGTTCAGTGCTGGCCTCGGCTTCAAAGTCATGCTAATTAAGGACCATGGCTGATATGGACGAAGACAAATACAAATTGGAACAAACTTACGTGTCAGGACAATTGTAGTTGTCAGTCGTCCTTTGATGCCATGATCCTTCCCGCCCTAGTATCTTGCTAGGGTTCGCTTTTAGTTTCCCACCCTAAGTTTTCGGCCAGCACTGTTGCTACTAAAAAACTGACGTCATCACTCACGGGAACACAGGAAGTGGGAGGAGCCTCCTTTCACTTCCGACTGTTTACTTCGAAAGAGCTTGGAGAGCATGCCGCGCACAAGCGACATGCTAATTAAGGACCATGGCTTCAATGGACGACAGACAACTACAATTGTCCTGACACGTAAGTTTGTCCAATTTGTATTTGTGTTCTTTGCTTCTGTGTTGCTTCTTTGCTGAGTTCTTATCTGTCGCTCTTGTTTTTTTACACCTTCTTGTCTGTCTCTTTGTTTCTTCTCCTGTCCAGTCCCCAACAAAGACAGTCAGGCAACAGGACGATGCTACTTTTCAGGTCACAGTCTTAAGTTTCACATAAAGCAACTACAAGAATGCTTTAAGTGTTACAAAGCTTGCCTGTTTGCATGCAGTTTACTAGCAATTCCTTCAGTTGTTTAGCAAACATCCAACTTCAACAGATCACAGTCCTGTACTAATGACCACCTCTGCATAACTTGGACATTGTGGTGCTCCTTTGTTGATTCCTTTCCCAAGCATTCATTTCAAGACTCCTGTTGGCAACTCTAACATGTATGCAGTGACCATTGTCATCAAGCCCCTTCATGAGTTATTATGATAGACAAGTCTGCCTTTGCATGTTTAACTTTTTTGCATACTTAATCTACATTACATTTATTGCACTCAAAGGACATAGATACATGTAGATTGATAAATTGTTTGATTTTGTTCATTAGTTTGCAACCCAGGACTTTGATCCATTTTGAAAAAAGGCTTTACCTATATTTAGTAAGTGACTAAGAAGGCCAGGGATTAATTAGAAGTGACCTAGATACAGACACATAGGTCAGAATATGTGAGTGAGTGAGTCAACAGTTCCTTTGTAAAAATGTATGTTTGTGTGTGTGTGTGTGTTTCCCTTTATAGTTGCCCTTATTTATTTTTGTGTTGTACTGTCCTTTTAGTTTTCTATCAAAGCTGAATCATAAAAAAAGTCAAATATTTTTCAAAATGATGGCATTTACTTAGAGTAATTAAGATAAAATATTTCCTAAATCAAGTTTTTTTTCCAGTGCCTGAACAAAAAATACACATTATTATATGACTTCAAACATGTGATAAATATAGTCTGCCCTGATGATATGCAAAACTGTTGAAATAATCCTGTAACTCCCATGGCATAAATGATAAAAGATAAAGACACACTGCCTTCATTTAGTTACATTGTAATTTATCTAGATTACACGGCCATCGCAGAAGTTGTAATCTTGTTCCCATAAGATTACTACTAATAGCGCTGCGTGTGTATCGTGTTCGGGATCTTTCCTGAGAATTTGTCATGGTTTTCCTGTCTGGGAACGATGCCAATATGAAGGAGAAAGTCATTTCATGTCATTTCAGATTTATTTTTGGTAGTGTGAGTGAGTCTCTACCAGACTGACTACACTGGCTGTTATAGGGAGAATCATAAGTTTGCCTGGGAAGTTTTGCTACAAGAGGATTTGAATGGCCAGGAAACGTATACCTTAGCGTGGACTGACTCCCCTGGCCAGTTTCCTGATTTTGTGCTGAATCCTACAATCCCCATACCCCTGTAGTTGTACTGGCTGTTACAGGCAGAATAGTTTGCCAGAGGAGTTTTGCTACTACAGGGTTTAGGCAGCTGGTAAACATTAATCTTAGCCTGAACTTCACTCCTCTGGCCAATTTCCCAATTTTTTTACCAAATTCTACTATCCTCGCACCCCATAGGAAGGCCTGGTGGAGGCTAATTTCACACAGTTGGCCCATATCAATGGACAACAAAAATATGAAAACATACAAGACAAGAATGCAAATACAGATACATGTGCATTAAAATGTTGGCCAGGCCTAGGGTGTTTGAAAGGTATGGTTGATGTAATGTCTCCAGAATGTGCAGTGATTGAAGGCATCTGAATGGAATAACAAGATGATGATGTTATTTTCAGAGGTGGCGATGCGCTGTACAAATGCATGTGTTATATGTAGTTTTCGTCTCCTAGCTTCAAAGGAGTCTATTCCATATCAAACTAATATTTGGCTAGCACTCACACTCATGACTGATCAGAATCCTGAAGGCGTTGTTTGTGAAAGTATGTTTTGTGTGAGAGATACAAAACTATCATATCTACAACAGTCACTTTATAGTCCCCATTATGCAACACATGGTACATGCAAAGTCAGTAGCAACCTCACAGTTGAGATCTTGGTGTTAACGGACTGATCATGTTGAAAGCCATATCAAACAATAGAACCCCCTATTCTATTTCGAACACCAACGTCAAAAACAGCCCTAGTTGCAGCGCACTTGCAAGAGATTTGTGCATATCTGTGTATAGTTAACATTCTAAAACAAAATGTACTTCATTTTCTACGTAACGTTTCTTACAAAATGCACATATGTATTAGGTGCATGTATGTGCATGGAAACATAATATGTGTGTTTTACATTCAGAGCAGCCGACCTCTCAGCCCCACTTCCGCCTGATCACAGGTAGCATCATAAGAGCCTCCCATTTTATCTCATCTTCTCTCTGAGCCCCTGAAAGTGCTCCGTTGATGCATCTAAAGCTCACAGTATGCCTCAGGCAGTCCTGTGATCAGGCTTTTAGCTAGGATTTTATCATAGGGTGTCCAAATGTCTTGGTGAGTCACAGGAAGTGATATACAATGTAGACGCAACTACTCTAGGGAGTTTTGGGGGCATACACCTTACGCGGTGCAGAGTTTTCGAGGATTTTAAGTTAAAATGGTGCATTGTAAGGTATCCTGAGGGGCAAAATTACTGCCAGAGAGGTCACAGTAGAAGACTGGGACCACAAATGACCTAGGTGTTGTAGCATCCCTGGTCAAACCCGAATTTCATGCTTTCCAGAGGATCTGCTCCCCAGTGTAAGGGCGTCTAGTGCATCCAATTTCTTGTTATTTTAAGAAAAGTGCATCTAAATGACACCTTGGCGCATGCTTGGCTAAAAGCCTGTCGTGCAGTCCTGCCATCCTTGTGATGCTGTCAGCATGATAAGTGTTGGCTGTGTAGGACTTGGTTCACATGTGCTTTTGAAGCCAGCAAAATGGTTGTCATAGGCCATGTCACTTTGTTGGCTCTTGGATTTGCAAAAAATGCACTGACATGCACGGTGCTAGAGCATGAAACTATGCTTTGTCTGTCAATGTACTTGTTGAAAAGCTAAGCTAGATGGAAATTTCCTGGGTACATTGTGTGTCTGTGTGTGTTTGTGTTTCCAGATTTTTGTAGTCAGCATAACTCAAGAACCTTTTGATCAGTTATAATGATATTTGGTATGTGGGTAAGTGTTGGGAAGACCAAGCCTTGACCTTCAAGGTCAAGATCAATTATGGCCCCCCAAGTGACCTTGGTACTGCAGCAGAACTTCTGTTTTTTCTATCTTTTGACCTAGACATGCAATGGCCTAGATTTTAAGGAAGTAGGTAGTGCACATTTATTTCTTTCTTTACTTCAGGTATTAAAAAAAACATATAGCTTACAAAAGGACACCTTGAACCTTGAAAAAGGACACACATACATACATAAACACCTAGCTGCACAGCAGACCATAACAATTGTAGAAATACAAGTTACTGTAGTACATATCAGAGGTCAACAAGTGTTTGATGATAGTTATTGGAGGTGAGTAATTTGTAGGAAAGAATATTCAATAACATATCATTCTTCGCCTTGATTCAAATGTGTCAGTCGAGTGTTAAACAAACATTATACTGGCACTACACTGTAAAGGCAGATTCATAATAAATCGCGAGACAGATATTGTATGCAACCCAACATTTAGAAAGGACATCATCGATGACATTTGCATAATCAGAATATTTTGTTGTTTTTCAGATCAAGGATTCCTGTTTTGTGAACGAGGCATTCCTGACAGTCATCAAGTGTGGGGATGAGATCGGGGAGCTGGAGGCTGTTATGGAGAGGGTGGACGCAGAGATCGCCAAAACCAGAGCAAGGGACACAAGTGGAGATGGTACATAGTATTTCCTGTGTGTCTGTTTGTGTGGGGGGGTAGAGTGGCAAATTCCTTGCTACTGCAGCAGTACTTTCTTTGTCCTGGACAGGCTGTGGTTTGAATTGTTTGATGGCAGATAATAGAAACATGAAAGGGAAGCCGAAGATAGAACAAATTGGGCATGGATTGCTGGCTGTCGTGGAGCCCCTTCAACTATTGCGGTCAAAACCAGTGAGTGAGTGGGTGAGATCATGGAAAAGTGGTACAGGTTTCGTCTTCTTAGTTGTATGCTTCACTCTCATGCTGCCATGTACCGTCTTAGAAAATTTCTGCTAAGTGCCTGGAAGTGGTCAATGGCCTTGCACTGAGCAAACTCTAAAAAATACAGTAATGCACACTTCAGATATCTTGATATTCAAGACATTCTTGAGATTCGGCCTGGATAACACAGTTTTTTTTCATTGGCAGTCTAAGGGTCGCCGGTAGAATTACAAGAATTATGACAGTTGAAGTCATCTCTGAAACAGTCATTGAAAGACTATTGACAACATAAATGGTATATTTTCAGGGAAGCACTTTATCTTCTTGGTTTACTTTTATTCAGAGTATCCCCTGTGGCTCAAATGTTAGTTGAATTATTTTGTTTCTTCCATTACAGACTCCGATACCAAACAGCAGCTGAACAGCCTAATGTTTGTAAAACAGCTGTGTGAGAGAAGGGTACAACAGCTGTACAGCGGGGACACTGACTCTCCTCCAGTGGTGAGTACAGCCATTAAAATGCTTCAATCTTTTTTTTTGTGTCCTTGTCTCGGGGATCCCTTCAGTAGTGTAATGAAATACTGGATGCTATTGACCAAATGGCCAATAAACTGGTAGATGTACCCACTAACTGAGTAGTAACAGCTCAGACAAGAACAAGAAATAGTCATGCCTTCAAGTACTTAAGTTTTCAACCAACGATAGGTGTGTTCAAATACTCGTTCTTTCATAGAACTGTTCCTGAGTGGATTTTGTTGCCATCAAGTACAGTAGACGCATCCTCACTAGATAGCTATCAACAATTGTACTCAGATGTGCAAAGGTTAGGTGTGACCGGTCGATTGGTTTAATATGACCAGCTGCTGCCGCGCCGTGCCGCGTGTCTGTAAAGCTGGTGTATTGCACGGAAGGCTGGTTATACTGGCTATATCTATACGGATACAGAAGCTGGTGTGTTATGCCAAAGGGCAGTCATACATGCTATACAGATACAGATACAGAAGCTGATGTGTTACACTGGTGGTTATACCAGCTGTACAGATTCAGAAGCTGGTGTGTTACACTGAAGGGGGGTTATACTGGCTATATATCTATACAAATACAGATAACTATGTTCTGGTAAGTTGAGTTTGTCGTACTGACCATTTGACTGTTTCCATCCTTACAGGATACGGACGAGATCGGGGGAATTCGGGAGGGCTGGCTGTACCAGTTACCACTAGATGTTGCATTAATTAACAACGTAGCCTTGTCATATTTCATAGGTAAGAATGGTATCAAGTAAATTTTACCACATATCTTTTGTTTTTAATAACCTGTAAATGGCCTTAAAGTGTAGGACACACCAGGTTTGTGCAGTGAATGCCTTTCCCAAGAACACAACACAGGGGCCTGCAAGGGATTCAAACCCAGAACCTTTTGATTCTAAGTCATCAACCGTATCCACAACACACACTTCACAGCCTTCATGCCTTTCCCAAGAGCACAACAGGGGCTGCTAGGGAGCCTTTTGATTCTAAATCAACAACTGTATCACAAAACCTTCATGAACTTACTGTTGAAGAATGGTGCTGTCCAAGGTGCTGAATTGTTGTGCTGGTTACTTTGCTGTCTTCACCGTACTGAACTGCTAAAGGCCATTTTTCACAGCTCTTAAAATATGATTTGTTTTAACTTGTTAAGATCAGCAATATTGCTTTCATATTTTTAGAATAATTGTCATTTTGCTACAGTTAATAGTTATTTCATGAGTACTGGGGAAAGTCTCACCCTGGTTACCATAGTCTAAAGGAATGAATGTACATTTGGTGAATGTATGTTTGCAATAAGATTCAAATTTTCCTTGAAGCCCTCTGTTTTCATTAATAAACAACAATTATTGTTACTTCCTGAACTTTTGTAGTATAGTATGTAAGAACCAAGAAAGTGAAGGTATGTACGGTATGTTGTCTTCAACCCATTGGACAAGAGAAGTCTTTCTAACTCTTCTTCTTTCTCTACAGATTTTCTAACAGCGAGTGGTCGCCAAGGTTACGTGTTCTTCTGGCTGACGGTTGAGGGTTTCCGAGTTTCAGCGACAATGCAGATTCAGAACAACACGAGGGGACCGGACTACGAGATGCTCAGGGCAGCTGCACTCAACATTTACGAGCAGTATCTGTCAGAAAAGGTAGGTAGAATGGATCATACTGATATTGGAGTTCTTTTACACAACCAGTGAAGTCTATATATGGCCGATGTCAATGGTACTTTTGCGGCAAGAACACAAACCCAAATTCCAGCTCTGAGGAAGAAATGCAGGTGAGAGTCTGTTGGTTGTTTAAAAGAAAACTCCAATATCCTGTGTTCTACTAACCTGACAAGATTATTTTCAGACATGAATCATACCACCAATGCCAGGGATTGATTCCCGGTGTGGGAACCATTGAAATACGAGGTAAATAGAAACAGTCCCCTGGCTCCCGGGATTGAAACCTGAGCCTGCTAGCTTACATTGTACTAACCCAAAACCATAACTGTTATGCCAAAAGGTCCGGACCAGTTGGACTGGTAAGCTGGTGGCGTTTGAACTCTTACAAAAGAATCAAGAATGTTTTTAATAATGTTTTTTCTATCATTTCAGGCGTCCCCAAGAGTGAAGCTGGAGGACAGTCTAGTCAAGTCCATCTACAACACAATAATCAAGGACACACCGTCAGCAGGGATATTTGACGAGGCTCAGAGAAGGGTACGGTCGAAAGCTTGTTTCTCAGTATTTCTATTAAAAACCGAATGTAAAATTTGAAGGAACTATGTTGTTGATATTCTGTCATTTTATGCCAATCCTGAAAAAGTCCATACTAACTGATATAGAATGTTCTTAACAATTACTACAATGTGGTAATTGTATGAAGCTTTTAGGAATAAAGATTTAACTTTGCATGACTAATACTTAGTAAAGTTAGGACGACATTTTCGGTATTGATTCATGGTTATTTACCAGCACAGGTGAATTTTCATCGTAAAATTAAGCTGTATTTTCTTGTTTTTATTCTTCTTACCACTACTTTTTTAAAAGTGCAGGCATGGCTTCATTGCTGTAATAACATCCCAAGAACTCCAGTGTCACTGACAAAAGATAACGGATGTTATCTGAAACCTCTTGCCATTTCCAAAGTCATATCTAGTCGCTTGATTAATTGCTAATTGGCATTTCCAATGTTGACTCTTTGTTCTGTTTAGGTATTCACAATTCTGCAAGAGGACAAGTTTTACCCTGCTTTCAAGCGATCGCCTGCCTACGTGAAGCTTTTGGCAGAGCTTGAACTTCTCAAGGACCCAGAGGTTGGGCCAGACCCGGAGGAGGGCATCGAAGGTAAATATTCGCAACACTAACAAACAAACAAACAGCTTTATGTATTGAAAGCTTCATACTTGGGATATCAAAGGACACAGAGGTTGGGCCAGACCCGGAGAAGGGCATTGAAGGTACATGAGCAAACAAACAAACAAAAATGAGACCTTTAGTTTGCATATTGAAATTTGCATATTTGGGACATCAAAGTCATTGGTGTCCTGAAGGAAATTTGCATATTTAAATTTGCATATTTGAGACAACTCATGGCAGAAGTTACATGTAGGCCAGACAGAGAAAGAGATCAAAGACAACAAACAAACAAACAAACATATACACCATACATACTAGTAGCAAAGTGATTATTGTAAACAAACCATCAAGATGACAGACATATACATGTATACATATAGCCTTACGCCTTACTGGCATATTTGGGACATTCCAGACACAAACTTTGCATATGCCATGCAACCATTAGTGATGCATTCATCATGATGTTCTAAACTTTGTTAATAGCTGGGCATGTGGAATAAATTGCATACACACTCCATGCATGGTTGTCACATTTATTTGCATGCGATGATTCATTTTTTTGTTGCCTCTGTTACAATTTTTTTTTTTGTATTTTACTAACTGAAAGGCACTTACAATGATTTGCATTGTTTTTGCATTTGCTGATCTGCGTGCTGCAATTCTTTCAACTCCAACACTAGCCAAAAATAGTAAGTCATGACGTTTGCCATAACTTACTCTGCCAATCCACAACTCAATTGCTAACATCGCACAATTCTTTTAATCATATTCCCCTCTGCACTAATGATCTGATCTATTCTAGTCTCAATCATACCACAAAATGAAGACTGTGTGTATGTGATTTGTCCTGTGATTCCTCTTCCCAGTTTTTGTTACAGTATGAAATACTATATTTCTTTTTAGCCTTCCAGAACCCAAGCTGAACTAATAATGCTACTTTTACAACAGTATACTAGACTAAGTGTATATATCTTCCTTTTGAACAATATAGTTTGCACCTTAAGAACAATAATTATGTACATTGTCCTATTGTAAAAAAAAACATGGCCATTTGAGAGTCTGCATATAGTTGTATGTGTAATACATGGAGATATGAGCCACAAAATGCAGAGTGTATTAAAGAAGAAATATGTAATGAAATACTGAAATATGTTTACACACATAGGTAAATCTGTAGGAAGCTTCCTTCATTTCTTGGAGGATAAGAATTATGTACTACAACAGTGTATGAAGTTGAGCTTAGTTCAATAGATAGAATGACCCATGAACGAACCTTTATTACTAGTATTTGTGCAGCTGTGTTTGTGTATATAGAGACACCCTTGCCTCTTTGCTTATGTAAAAGGATTAACTGACCATGAACTCAAACAAAAAGTTGAAAGATCAGAAGGGCATGAAGAGAGTCGGAACTTGGGTTAGATAAGGCTAGGGATTGGCTCTCTAAGCCGTGTCAAGCCAAAAACATCAGGAAAAGTGTAAGCTGACACTACCAACATTGATGAACTTCCAAGTTTTCAAGTGTTTTTTCAGTACACAACAGTCCTGCAATTTAAAGAAAACAAGGTTTTGGAGTTAGCATTAAAAGATATAAAAAATTTCCAACACATTACAAAAATAACAGACTCCTATGGCCAGGTGGTCCTTATGTAGAGGTGGTCACTTGTACAGGTTTTACTGTATATCAATGGCCAGGTGGTCCTTATGTAGAGGTGGTCAATTGTACAGGTTTGACTGTATATCAATGGCCAGGTGGTCCTTTTGTAGAGATAGTCACTTGGATCTGTATGACTATATACCAATGGCCAGGTGGTCGTTATGTAGAGGTGGTCACTTGTACAGGTTTGACTGTATATCAATGGCCAGGTGGTCCTTATGTAGAGGTGTTCCCTAGAACAGGTTTGACTGTATATCAATGGCCAGGTGGTCGTTATGTAGAGGTGGTCACTTGTACAGGTTTGACTGTATATCAATGTCCAGGTGGTCCTTATGTAGAGGTGGTCACTTGTACAGGTTTGACTGTATATCAATGGCCAGGTGGTCGTTATGTAGAGGTGTTCCCTAGAACAGGTTTGACTGTATATCAATGGCCAGGTGGTCGTAATGTAGAGGTGGTCACTTGTACAGGTTTGACTGTATATCAATGTCCAGGTGGTCCTTATGTAGAGGTGGTCACTTGTACAGGTTTGACTGTATATCAATGGCCAGGTGGTCGTTATGTAGAGGTGTTCCCTAGAACAGGTTTGACTGTATATCAATGGCCAGGTGGTCGTAATGTAGAGGTGGTCACTTGTACAGGTTTGACTGTATATCAATGGCCAGGTGGTCCTTATGTAGAGGTGGTCACTTGTACAGGTTTGACTGTATGTCAATGGCCAGGTGGTCCTTTATGTAGAGGCAGTCACTAGTACAGGTATGACTGTATTAATAATAACAATGGCCAGGTGGTCCTTATGTAGAGGCGGTCACTAGTACAGGTTTGACTGTATTAATAATAACAATGGCCAGGTGGTCATTATGTAGAGGTGGTCAACAGTCAGGTTTGACTGCAGCTAGTTTTGTAAATTACTTCAGGAATAAACAAGAATGTTGTTTTCACATTTCCTGCTTAAATGTTATGGAAGAGACACTCAAAACAACTGTGAACCCAAACAAAAAGTTGAAAGATCAAAGGGGTCACACAGAAGGCAAGGGATTAGGCTTCTAAGCCGTGTAAAGTCAAAACATCAGGAAATTCTTTTACTGAACTTTCCAACATACTCCCAATATCAAGGCTTAATGCCTTTAACATTCCTGAAACATAAATGTGCGTCAGTACGAGCTTGTTTATTTATTGAGTCCCTTAGATATTTTTGATCTGTAGTTTGTCAAAAGCCTCATAAAGTAGAGTGGGCTCAATACTCGGCCACACGGCGAAACTCGTTTGGGTGAATAGAAGTTCTAAATAGGAACTACATTTTGTATGCTGCTCTGGATGTCTTACTGAGGGACAACTGTGGTGTGGAATATGTTGGTTAGTTGGAGCAATGAATCCACTCCAAACTGTTTTTTGTCAAATGCTTGTTTTGTTTCACTTACCCTGATGTTTTTCCCTTCATGTGTACATGTGTGTGTGTGTGTAACTGCCTGCTACTCTTGTATGCTATGGTCTCCTTTGCACTGGTGCCTGCAGGTAATGGCATCTATTTGTTGCTGGGTCCTGGGTTGATTTTAATTAGCTCGGTGGCCACAGGGTGCCACATGGGACTGTGTAGGGTTCATGTCCAAAATTGCAGAAGAGAGACTAACCGGAGGGGCCACTTTTTTCCAAATGGGACCATAGCATTACCTAGGCCAGCTAGTGCTGCTCCTTGCCTCTTACGTGTACATGTACGTGTGTGTGTGTGTATGACTGCTGAAGTGTTGTGTAAAGAATTCTTTTGCTGTCTGACTCACCTGTGTTTCTCTGTGTTTTTCAGCTCTTGAAGGATCAGGATCATGGTTGCTAGTAAGTTTGCCCTACTTCTTTTATATGCTTTGATATAATTTAATACATGATGTCAGAAAATACAGAATGCTAGCCTACCTGGTAAACCCAAAGAGTGCCCTTTTCATGAGTTTTTTAAAACTTTTGTAAATTGTAGAATCCTGACAAAAGGTTCACATTAGCCAAAGATGGCGCTTTAATACCTTCCTGCATTTGAGATAAACTATAGTAAAAAACATAGAAAAACAGTTTTGCAATGTAACTTGTATGTTCCACATATGAGCAACTTTTGTCTCTTCCACAGAGCCCAATCAGAGAGGACCAGATCAAGCTCACTGCCAAGATCATGCAGACAGGTGAGAATTTTATTTTTCTTGTCACACATCTTTGTTCTATTCCTCCACTACGTATCAGTCTTCCAACAGCAAGAAAACATGAAAAATTTCATGAGGTTGGTAGTCAATGAATTCTCAAAATGTAGATGAAACTGTTACATCATTTTCACCGTTTATTGACAACTATTGTGTATATAAAAACTACACTCCTTTGCGATCGCATCGTTAACATAGTAGTCTACGGCTGCGACCACATCTGAACTGTGAGCAGCGACACCTGTGCTGCAGTACATTATGAACCAGTCAGAATTGCCCCGAAGAAGGTGAGAGCTGGTCACTGAAACTGAGCGACTGTTGTTTGTTTCCAGGAATTTGTAAGGAGCATGGGAAGCAGTACGCGCTGTACGCCATCAACGTGCGGAAGGAAACTCCGATCGAGGAGGAGGTGTGGGACACGTTCCGCAGATACAGCGACTTCCACGACCTTCACATGAGGTTAAAGGACAAGGTACATTGCACATCTTAGTTTCAGCAAGACGCAATGAAGGAATGTGTTGTATTTTGAAAATCTGAGTGCTAGGTCTTCTGTTAATGCTTTGCTTAATTTTGTCAGACCAGGGTTGGACAAGTTTTCTAAAATTCACTAACTCTTGTCCTATCAGGCAAGTACATAAAAAATTTACTTGCCTGAACCAACCTTTAACTTGCCCAAAATTCAAATGACATTTTCTATGTATTTTCTCTTCCATCGGGACAAGAAAATTCCTCCGTTTTGTACAGAATAGTATTATTTGCATTAAATATCAAGAATTTGGTTACAATTATATAGAATTAATATCTATGAAAAGAACCTTCAGCTGTAACACATAGAACTTTCTGACTGTGTCTTTGCCTGACTCAGTAAATAATGATTTCCTTATCACACTTAATTGTCACATCGCTTTATGCTTAAGAAATATGTGATTGGAGCTAATATGTGTATAATTACACGATTTATAAGCATTATAATGGATTTTTCCCTACAGTTTGACTCCCTATATGCTCTAAAACTCCCTGCCAAGAAGACGTTCAAAAATCTGAACAAGGAGTTTTTAGAGAAGAGGAGAAAAGAGCTAAATCAGTATTTGCAGGTAAGTTGACTACTATTATTACTTTTTGTTTGTTTGATTGTTTTGGTAAACCAGTAAACTGCCTTTAGGTGAAACACACCATTTTGTACAATAAGTACAAGCTTCGTAAGAGTCAGGTTTGATCCACTCACACCAGGAAGGACCTCTACATGTACACATGCTTGTTGTGTGGCTGTCCTCAAATTTGAGATTTCCAGCTTATCCAAAGAACTGCAACCCTAAGCAGTGGCACGCAAAGTTTTGTAGTTTGCAGAACTGCAGACCTTGTCACTCACTGCTACCAATTGAGTCATGGCATGGCAATGTTCTCTCTTTTTCCATCTTATTATGTTTTGCCTGCTAGGGAAATACATATTGTTTTCACTGGACAGGTGTGTTCTCTTAACATATACATGTATCTTCTTCTGTCAGGGGCCAATCAGAGCTAGGTTAGAACTGCCATGAACCAATCAGAGCTTAGAACTACATCAACATATTAGCTGTATATCATAGATATAAACAGTTGGCATGTTAGCTCTATATCATAAAGACGAAAATCTTTTTTACTCGCTCGCCATACCATAAGGCAAGCCAAAAGGTATAGATTTGTGTGGGACACAAGCTTGGAACAAAAGGCTACGGGGAAAACATTCTGCATTTTTGCGAAAAAGTTGCCTTTCTAGTTCTGTTGTTTGTTGAACTTTCCTTGTTCTGTTTTGACCCCCCAGACGTTACTGTGTGAGGATGTTCTGCAGAACAACCCAGGGATGAAGGAGGCCATGTTGGATTTCCTGGAGAACAAAGCCTACAACAAGGGGAAAGGGCAGCTGGCTAGGAAGGTTAGTCAAGTCATTCCTGCACCTAATGGTGTATAATTCATAGTTTCAGTAGCCCTGGGCCACACAACTTTGTGCAATCACTACAGCAGGGAGCTAGTCAACTGGTAGTGGTGTGTGTTCAACTTCCTTACTCTTTCCCGAATGCTGAGTGCTTAGCAGGGAAAGCATTAAAGTCTTTGGTGTGAATCGGCCGGGAATAGAACTCCTACAGAATGCAAGGTGAACACTCTTCCCACATGGTCATTGCACCAGTTTGGCTAGAAAGGTCTGGAACCCGGGAATGAAGAAGGCCGTATTGGAGAACAAAGCCTACAACAAGGGCAAAGGGCAGCTGGCTAGGAAGGTTAGTCAGAGCCCTTCCAGTGCCTGATGGTGCATAGGGCAGTGCCTATCTCTGTTTCAGTAGCCCTGGGCCACACATTGTATCTTCTAATAGTTGACTGCATATAATCACCAGGTGTATTTTGCCAGCCAGTAGGTACCCATTATGAGTAATGAGGCTGATTAACGTGGTCGAGGCACCTCCTCGAGCACGGGACCCCCGTTTTACGTCCCTCCCGGAAGACGATTTCGTGGAAAGCTTCGTGAGGCTACAGCAATCCGGATGTCCTTGGTTGGTCCCCCATCCAAGCACTATCCGGACCGTCGCGTTGCTTAACTTCCGAGATCGAGGGATCGGGTGTACCAACGCGCCACGCGGCCGTAGCATATATAATAGAATTCTGTGACATTTTAGATAATTTGAATAATTTTTGAATGGAACAAAGTTTTCTTCGTTTCACAACCTTCTTTAATTCTTTAGTAAACGTTTCTGTCGCCTTCATTAATACAAAATGAAACAAATTAGTGCTGTATGAACTAGACAGTCAGTGCAATCTGAACTTACTTTCATGTCCCTAATAAACGTACCGGGACGTTTATTTTTTTCAGCCTCACAATCCACCCGGTACGTTCTTGTTTTGGACGGTACGTTTATTTTTTTTCCTGAAAATTGGGACTTTGCTTAGCCAGGACCCTCAAAGAATTGAATTTTGGGGGTTTTCTGCCCATATTTCCGCGGTATTTTTGCTCAAAATTCCCTATTTTTCGGGCGAAACGGCGCGGATTTCCATGAGCGTGTACGCGTACGCGGTACTCTTTCGGTGATTTCGGTCGATCTCGCTATGACGCTACGAAGTAAAATTATGTTGTTCTTGGGGGGAAATAAAACACCACACTGACGTTTTGAAATACAATTTTGACATAAATAACTTTTAGTTTTAATTTAGGAGTAGTTTATAGTCTCTGTTTACATCGTAAACCAGCACCTTGCACGAGAAATTTCCCGCCGGTCTTGTGGTTCCATGCGCTTTCGGCAGCGAGGCGGAAGAGTGATTCGTTCACATAATAAATGCTGGACGTAAAAATAACAACTATAACATCGTTTCCCTTGTGATATGAGTTTTGACGCCGCAAATTCTCCCAAACGACAGGAATTCGTCGGTAAAAACAGCAAGTTCATAATCATTTCTAAGCATCAAACCGCCACAACTTTCCTTTGTAGATGCATGTGCCATTATGCCGAGATGGTCACGTCGAAATAAAACTTTCTTAACGTAGGCTTATTTCTTTGACAAAAATCAACCTTAGTCTAGTTTTCACATAACTAACTTTTATTTAATAGATTTTAATCGTTTTTATACCGTAATCACTCTATTTTATGCTACACATCAGAAATCTTGTTGCGATATTTTACCTTGGTAAAAGAGGAGTCGTCCACTGACCCCTAGTGACCTTGTTTATCAGCTGCTGCGACGCCATGTTGGAGAAAAACCGAAAGACGGAGATTTCCATTTTTGGCCCGCGGAATACGAAAATTGGGACAGCTTACATGCATTTCAAGAACCTAAAACATCAGATAATGAACGGACGGTCTATTTGTAAAATCTGCCCATATAGCCTTCCAGTCTGCACAGAAATGACGATGTAGAGAAGGGTAGAAGTGCAAAGAGTCTGAGATGAGAAAAAAACGCCACGTGAATTCAACAACACTTCGCATAAAATCACATAATTTTGTATAATGTTTCCTTTATTCAATGTCTCCTTCATAAAGAGTCCAAGTTGAACCGACATCTTGCTGATGTATAGTACAAAAAAAACGTGATCCCCTCGTGGATAATTTACTATTTAGCGCAGCGTAACGCGGCCGGCCACGCGCCCGTGACGGCAGTGTTGGCATAGCGGCCGGACTGAAAATCGTCTGGCCGCGACCGCATTGGACAGGTGACCGCTATAGACTAATTTCTTAATGCTTAGGTCAACGGGAAAAATCCAAGGGACCGACGAAAACTGACCGCATGGCCAGTTACGTGGCCCCTCAGTTACGTGGCCCCTATACTCAGGTGACCCTAAGGCAGGTTTCACTGCGAATTTCAACTTACCTTTTATTAAAAAATTGAGAAAACATCATGATTCGAACAAGATATCTATAGTTCTTCAGCTCATGATTTATAGAACTAACTGATGTGGTTCTTAGGCATAAATGAATGAAGACCTACCTGCTTATCATCTCCTTTTCTTTGGACAGAAGTAGCATGTTCACAGTTAAATACATGTCAATTTGGTAATTTTCCGGGGGGTATGTTTATTCCGGGGGGTACGTTTATTAGATATTGACGATTTGTCCGGGGGTTATGTTTATTCCGGAGGGTATGTTTATTAGGGACATGAGAGTAACCTATTGTATTGTAACATAGTTGCATGTACATTGTTATTGACGTTAAAACGTCTACTGAAGAATTAAAGAAGGTTGTGTAAAAAAGAAGACTTCAATTGATCTCAACCAACCTGATGAAACTATTTACGGATCTAATTTTTGAATTCTACTTCCCTCCCCAGATGGACACACTAGTAAACCCACTGAGGAACTCTGTCAGGAACACCTTCAATGTGGTGAAGTCCATGCCTGACAACTTGGCGGAGGGGGTGGGGAAAATGTCCGACGGTCTGGGGAAGGTGTCGGACTCTGTGTCGGACAAACTCGGCAAGATTGGCAACAAGGTAACAGTTTTCTGTCACTAATGTTCTTTTTCGCAAATCTTCATATATGCATGTAGTCACAGAATCTTCCATTATTATCTCCACAAAAATGGAGATATTATTTTGGGTATGTCTGTGAGTGTGTGTGTTTCTGTTTTCGGATTTTTGTAGTCAGCATAACTCAAGAACCTCTTGATGGATTGTGATGGATTGTGATGATATTTGGTATGTAGGTAGGAGTTAGGAAGACGAAGGTTAAGGTCAATTTGTGGCCACCTAGTATGTGACCTTGGTACTGCAGCAGAACTTCCATTTTTTTGGTGACAGATAGCTTGTTCTTCCAGTATGGTAGAAATGATTTCCTGAATGAGCAGAGTATTGTCTGTTCAATTGCCACCATAAAAGGTTAATGTGTTGGCCTTGGTTACAGAAGGAAAGTTGCACCATTTAGAAAGTATAATTTGCACAAAAAGCTTACTACATTTGATATCATTTTAATATCCCATTAGTGGTACATTTTACTTTGTTGAACTTGAACATTTGTTATTGTTTTTCAGGTCTTAAAGTCACCACAAGGATATGACGACTGTAAGGTCTCGGCACACATTGAAGATAACGTAAGCTATTTCTTCTACTTTATACTTTCTAGCTTAGTACCAGGTAATAAAGTCAATGTTTACTTATCTATTTGTTTACTAATATTTGTTTACTCCAGATTGATGACAACATTCCTTTACTCATGCTGCTACTGATGAACGGTGTTTGGATAAGAACCAGTGGCTGCAGTGGCAGATTGTCGCTCTGCTGCTAATATTTACTTGTTTATTTACTTATTTATTTGTTTGTATGTATGTATGTTATTTGTTTGTTTATTTACCCCAGATTGATGACAACATTCCGCTGCGCATCATGCTGCTCCTTATGGATGAAGTGTTCGATTTAAAGGATAAGAACCAGTGGCTACGGAGGCAAATCTCCACTCTGTCTGTTTACTAATTTGTTGCTTGTTTGTTTGTTTGTTTGTTTGTTTACCCCAGATTGATGACAACATTCCATTGTGCATCATGCTGCTCCTGATGGACAAAGTGTTTGAATAAGAACCAGTTGGTTTGACAGCAGATCCCAGAACTGTTGCAATTGTTTACGCCTATATATATATGTATATACTTGTTTATTCTTTTGTTTGTTTGTTTACTGCAGATTGGTGACAACATTCCTCTTCGCATCATGCTGCTCCAAATGGACGAAGTGTTTGACCTGAAAGATAAGAACCAGTGGCTACGGCGGCAGATCGTGGCCCTGCTACATTGTTTACTTATTTATTTGTTTATTTATTTGTTTGTTTACTACAGATTGATGACAACATTCCGCTGCGCATCATGCTGCTCCTGATGGATGAAGTGTTCGACTTGAAGGATAAAAACCAGTGGCTTTGGTTACAGATTGTTATGCTGTTTAGTAATTTGTTGTTTATTCATGTATTTGTTTATTTGTTTGTTTCCCCAGATTGATGACAACATTCCGCTGTGCATCATGCTGCTACTGATGGACGAAGTGTTTGAATAAGAACCAGTGGCTGTGGTAGCAGATTGTGGCTCTGTCTGTTTACTAATTTGTTGTTTATTTGTTTTTTATTTGTTTACCAGATTGATGACAACATTCCGCTGCGCATCATGCTTCTCCTGATGGATGAAGTGTTTGACCTGAAGGATAAAAACCAGTGGCTACGGCGGCAGATCGTTTTCCTGTTTACTAATTTTTTGTTTACTTATTTGTTTGTTTGTTTACCCCAGATTGATGACAACATTCCGCTGCGCATCATGCTGCTCCTTATGGACGAAGTGTTCGACCTGAAAGATAAAAACCAGTGGCTACGGCGGCAGATCGTGGCTCTGTTGCAGCAGATTATCCGAGCGATCCTCGGAGACAAGATGAATCGCAAGATCGTGGAGCAGGTCGGAGTGCTGACCTCCGCAGAACAGGTCGCGGAGTACGTCAAGCAGTTCAGGTGGGAGAAAGTTTTTATAAAAGTGAAAGTAATCTCCAATCAGTTAATCTTTCTCTGTTCAAAACAGGGCAGACTTTACATTGTACATTAATGAAGACTATAGAATGCTAACCTCGGCAGAACAGGTGGCAGAGTACGTCAAGCAGTTCAGGTGAGAACAAATGTGAAAGTTGATTTAAAAGGTGAAAGTTCCTGTATTCAGAATAAGGAGGACTATATATGAATGACTACCATAGAATGCTGACCTCGCCAGAACAGGTGGCAGAGTATGTAGCAGTTCAGGTGAGAATTGACCAGGGCTATAGCCAGTTGAATTTTTTTCCATCCAAATTCTTCCAAAAATATTTTTTTCTGTAATTGACTACAGAACAACATCTGCCTTGTGCGATCGACATCATGCCCTCATGCAAAATCATGCACCCTTCACAACGTCAAATAATACAATTAATAACACATTCCTGTCGTTTCCTACATTGTAGTACATCAGAGACATTCTCAATTGATCTAAGAATGTTAAAATTTCTGGTCTGGTGTTCATGGTTTACACATTGACCTCTTCACCACAAACTTGAAATTGCTACCAAAATACTTGTTCTTTCTTCTGCCCGTCTACCCTCTTGTTTTAGCCAAGAAATAAAAACTACTCTGGACACTCCCTACTGTGAAATTAAACCTATAAAACTAAAAGGTATTTCAAACACGATAATGCCAAAATATGCCAACATATGTATTATTTTATTGTTTACAACTTACTGTTTCCCAGGGATGCCTTCTGGCCTAACGGTGTCCTCGCGGACCCAGCAGAGATCCGAGAGAAGAACATCTGCATGAGAACCAGAGTCGCCGCCAAGACAAAAATGTTGGGCAGCATCCCAGGTTTGGATAGATTATTTGTGTTGTATATGTTAAGGTTGCTATTTTAAGACTAAATCTAACATAATTCAGCCAGTTTTACAGCAAGGTTTAAAGACTGCAATGTTGTTTTACTTTTAGTATATCTATGTATGAATGAATAAACCATTCCATTAAACTACTCAGTGACACCTCTCTTAATATCTCGCACAAGGTAAGGCATTGCAAGCCAATCTCAATGTTATAAATTAAAAGGGATTAATAATTTTTAGTGCTTTACATTGCACAAGTCATGGCAACATAAACTTTCAGACATTTCAAGTCTTTTTTGTAGAGAAAAAAAAGTTTCATTCAATGTTACATAATTGTACTGTTGTTTGAATTGAGACAAATACAAAGAAAGAATTGAAAAAAGTCCTCAACAGAAGTTTTTCCTTTCACTTGTAAACATGTACTATTCCTTGACACAGATGAGTTGAAGCACGTGATCGGTGCAGAGACGACAAGAAAAGGCGTCACGCGTGTCTTCGAGATGTGCCAGTACCCGCGTCTCAACAGGAGACTTCTTTACGTTGTTCTCGAGGGCATCCTCGAGACACTCTTCCCTGAAAACAAGTTCCGGGAAATCTTCATCAAGCTGCACTCCAAGTCGCCAAGGATAAAGGCAAGGATGGACACAAGAGCGCCCCCCGGAGGCCAGAACAAGAAAGACAGGTGGAAACAACAGATGTCATAATGGGGATGTTTTGGGGGGTAGTTGGAATGGCTCAAAACCAAATTTATATGTTGTAGATTCATTCTTTGATTTTCTTAGGGACTTATTTTTGAGGTTGGAGGGGAAAATACCTTCTCACTTTGTTTTATATTCACAGTCCAGGGCTCGAAATCCTTTTTTTCTGCATACCTGCACCACTCTGAATTTAGGAAGTATGGATCATACTAAAATTGTTGAGGAACCATTGTTATTTTTTCTTTTGTACTTAATATGTGGAAGCAGTCAGTGTAACTGATAACAATCCATATACACCTACATCATAGGACATCTATGTATAAAGCTCAGTACATGGACTAGTGCAGGTTAGGTGCAGGTAGACACCAGAAATCCCTGCACAGCTCCAATTTTACCTGCACTAACCTGCATATGCAGGTGGTATTTCGAGCCCTGCAGTTAATACTGTACACAAAGCCACACTATTTCGGGATGTTACAAAATTGCCTTTGAAAGCCACTGCAAATATTGCAAAAGTAAAACTAACAAGAATTTCTCCATGGCTATATAAAAGCCTGATATGTCCTCTGTATTATACAGTCATGCACATGTGTATTATGAATTGATTCTCAAAGTACACTGAAATAGAATTTCTTCTATCATTAAATTTAACTTTTGATTTTGAAGCATTCCATGCAGACTGAAGCAATTATTATAGATTCTACAAGAATAGTTTCCTTGAATTGAATAAGAATTTGCTCAAAACAGATTTTCATTAGGGGGTGAATATACATATGTAGAAATGTTGAAATGTTCAGTGGTGTACAAATAAAGTATGTGTTTTCAGAATGAAATAACAAATTTCTAATAATTATTGTATAGGTCCATTCTAGATCTTGTGTAATTGAAAATTGAGTGAAGTGTCAAATATTTATTCAAAAGTGATATTGTAAAATAATTTAACATTTGAATTGTAATACTAGTAACTTTATAACACATTATATGTTCATTTTGTTAAGAATACTTCCAAAAAGAGCTGAAGATGAAGATTGAATATTTAAAAAAAAAAAAAACTTGTAAAATGTATTATATCTATTACAGTACAAAATTGTGAAAATACAGTCAGGTCAATCTTAGAAGATGATTTGTAAATTGCACTTTTTAAGTGAAAGTAGGCATTACTCAAGATGTGTTAACAGAATTTTCTCCTTTGCACTAAAAGTATTTGTTAATAATATATCTGGCAGTAGCAAACAGCAAGTTTCACATAGTACGTTGAGAAAACTTAAAAATTTTGAAAATTGAAATTTTTTCATAGACATTTGGGCTTTAGGTCACTTTAGATTGCACTGCAGCTGGGGTGCCTGTCATTGGCTGATGTCCTTTTATTCTACCCTGAAAATCAGCCATTAATTTTTTGCTCTGAATGTACGTGTACAAAACCATTTTTTCATATTTGACCGGTCCAGAAAAACCGGACCTGAGAAATTAGGTGGACCGGATGTTGGACCGATTAGAAAATAATAGATTATTTCATCAGGTATTCACACGTTTTGGCGCTTGCAGGTGGAAGAAAATAACAAGAGTAAAGTAGAGTAGAGTTTATATAACTTCTACCAAGTTTTACAGCCAATCATACAGGTGCAGTTAGCTTTGTAGGATTTTAAAACGCCAGTGTAAGTGTAATACTCCACTAAACAGATTTCTTTGTAGAGAAATGAACCATTGGTATGAGTCATACTGAATCAGGTTCAGGTCCAGACCTGGACCTGATCCTTAGGACCTGAACCGGACCTGGACCTGAATTTTCTGTAAAAGGTGCAGGACCAGTTTGAGACTAGAGGTAGTGATCAAGATGATGTCACAGAAAAAAATCATGCATTTGGGTTGTTATCATTGTTTACATGCAGTCAACGTTTGTCGTCTAATGTCATAATGTTCTCATATTGGACTAAGCATAAGAAACGAGAGAAGACTTGCCAAAAAAGGAGCAAAACACTAGTAGGTTCCTATCCACTTTCAGGAACATTCTGAATCTAAAAGATTGATGTAACTATGTGTATCTGAATAATTTTACATCAATGAAATTGTTCTCAAATGTTTAATTACCTTTAGTGTTGTACAGTATTGTACTGAACTTGAATTTGATTTGCACTTGAATTTGTACCATGCACAGGGCAACAGATCCTAGTCTTTTACTTAAACTAACCGAGAGAGAGAGAGAGAGATGTGTATCTTAGGCCAACGTCACATTTCTAAATGAAAAATAGAAATTTATACATAGAAATATTCTCAAAAAATGCTCACGGTTGTTCTCTTAATGTCTTGTGTAGTTTGGTGTCTCTTGTATCATACTTTTCGTTCCTGAAAGCTGCCCGGTCAGGCCCCGGTTTGGAAATGTGACATAGGCCTATGTGGGGTTGGCAGATCCACGAAGTTGAATATTTCTCAACTTCGATAATATCTTTGTTTCCCCCTTTCCATGCTGCACTTGCTAAAGAATACCTTGTGATCCTTACTTTGATAACTTATATTGTACATGACATTTCACATCAACAGTTTGAAAAATACTGTATTAGACTCATCGACTGAGGATTCCTTCACACTTGTGTATAATCCTAATCCAGTATGAGTTGTGTACTGACATATTTTCATACCAAGTTTGTGCACAATACAATACTTCTGGGCATAGCCAAAGCCATCAGCTATATATTAAGTTGTATGCACAATACAATAGTTCTGTGCATGGTCAAAGCTATCAGCTAACTGGGCTGCACTCTGTGTACATGTATGCCTGTGTAAAGGAAACTTACACAAACGATTGAGAGTTGTATCAAGTGCATGTTGTATGTGCCTATGGAAAATAATAAATACGCAACTCCTACGGATTTAGAATACATACAAGTGTTAGAGCCCCCAGAATATGCACGAATGGCACATTTGAAGTGTACATATAACTATGAGAAACAAATATCACTAGTTGATTTCAATGTGTGAAGTCAAGTAATGATTGTTGTAACTGAGACCCAATTTTTATCCAGTGGATTGTATATTTTGTCTAGTTGTATATAAGAGATTTTAGACGTCTATTGTACACAAAAAGTCCAGTAAACAAGCCACTAGCCAAGTTAATGATAGTATTCTCTGGAAGGTTTGAAGTATGAATGTTTAAAAAAAGGCACAATTTTTGACAAAGGCTAGAAATTATGTGCTATTGCTTGAAGATAAAAGGTCCTGTCTTACAAGAATTTCTTAACAACTTCTTGGACTTGAAGTTGACCTTAATTGCTGTTGCAGCGGTCTATGAAAATAATTGCATTTTGTCCAAAAATATCTTTTTGCCCAAAGAGGAGGAATTTCATCAGATATTTTTATCCCCATTTAAAAATTGTGTTTTTAATAGTTGCAATATAACATTTGCTGCAGCGCCTATGCTACCAATTTGCTTCTAACAACAAACAAAAAATTTTTGCTAGCATTTAACAAATGAAAAAGCAACCTTTCAGGGGATATGTATCAAGGCTGTATGAATTTGTGAAGAACCTGAAATCCTGTCTAAAAAGTTGAATCTTGCAAATGTCCACCTTGTGTTGAATTTAGTGTATTCCTGTCATGTATTGTTATGCAATATTTTGTTTGTTCAGACATGCACTTGTAGTGCCTAGTGGCACATATAGGACAGCATGTTTCCATGTTTTAGTAGCAGGGTACAGTACAAGCCGCTTAATTGCACACTCCAAATACCAGTGCATTTTGCTCAATTATCCGAATGGTGCAACAAAGAGACGTTATTAAGCCAGACCACACCACCACAGGAGTTTGGGATTTCATGCAATTAACAGAAGTGTGCGATTGTCAGTTGTGCAATTAACTGGCTTCTACTGTATATGTTTTACAGGGAGTGGTTGCTAGCCCTTCCCTTTCACATTCTAAGATGATGGCCACTTTTATGAATTATGCGTCTACACGTACCAACTTGTTCCATATTAAAGTACAGTCAAACCTGCCCAAGACGACCACCCGGGGGACCGGACAAAAACGGTCGATTTGGACAGGTGGTCGCTGAGAAGAGTATCGACTTAAAACATGCCCGATGCAAAGTACAAATGGTTTCCGTTGTGTTTAATGCCAAATAGCAAGCACACTGCACGCACGCAAAGAAGCGAGGTCTTTAATGTCAAATACAACACGCACATTGTAAACTGTAAATTTAACCCCAAAATCCGACGCAAACTGGCCGATTTCGGCACAAAATCGCGCTAGTTATCGTAAAAAATCGATGAAAACCTCAATTTTGAAAATGATGCGGTCCTTATGGGTCCGAATTTGGGCCGGTCGCGGTCGCGTTGGCCAGGTGGTCGTTGAGAAAAGGTCGCTTAATGCTTACGTCAATGGGAAAATAAATCGGGACCGAGAAAAAGCGGTCGAAATGGCCAGGTGGTCGCTGAGAAGAGGTGGTCGCTCGGGCAGGTTTGACTGTATCCTAAAAAAAAATGTCAAAGTCTGTTATAACATACTGTAGTTTGTAAAAGCAAAACTGGTAGAAGCATCCCCTAACACTGCTGTTATACAAACTGCTAATGGCATTCTGTATTATAAAGTGTCCATGGATTCAAGGCTGATCACAGAAACAATTTTGAAGAAAGTGTCCACCCTGAGGCCCTGATTGTTGTATTGATATGTATGTATGAGAGTACTTGCCAAAGGATTAAAGATCTATCCTTCTAATGCTGTTGTCTTGTTTTTTCTATTGTACAAAGTGATGGTGGCACATGGAAACCGTCAATTGGACAGTCAGGGCTCGAAATACTGGGTGCAGGTGCACCCAAAATTGGAGCTGTGCACCCAAATATTTTCTTGGGTTTATGTATGTAAAGATATCAAAGTGTACTAGTATACACCATATTCTTGACATCTAAGGGTTAGAAAGATAATAAAAATGTCTGTCATGGTACTTGTTTAAGAATTTGATAGCATGTAACTATGTTTTGTTATTAGGTTTTTCTGACATTCTACTTAATTTTAAGTGGTGCACCCAAATTTTTTTTGGTGCACCCAATTTTTTAAGCTGGGTGCAGCAGTGCACCTTATCCCAAAAATGAATTTCGAGCTCTGACAGTATAGCGATGTGAGTTCACTACAGACGTACATGTGTTTGACAGTAAACGATAAGAACTTAGCCTAACCCACCTTTTGGAAACCTCATTCAGGATGGATTGAATACTTCATTGCAACAATAAAAGGTCAAAAACAAGAGTCAGTAAAATTTGCCTACCGGTATGTTCATTTGTGTATTTTGATGTCTTTTTGTAGTCCTTTGAACTAACTTCACATACACGTATGCATCAGGACAAACACAAAACATTCAGATTCAGACAAACAATTCTGTTGAAAATCTTTTTATACCTTCAGAGTTGTCTGTACAGAAAGACCAAGTACATTGTACCAGACAAAAATGGTTTTATCGTCATAGCAGTTATACCAGAACCAGCATTGGCATACTCCATGTAGGCTGTGTAGTGTGTACTAAAGTCAAGCATATATAGTACTGATGATATAGTACTGAACCTATCGGCTTTTTGATTGTGGTTACATGTGTTTTACAAATTTGTACCAGTTAAATACCAATGCACTCTATATCCACTTTTACTAACTTGACAATGTCATATCGAGTGAAGTTAAAAGATAGGTCTCCAATGCACAGATGTCGCATTCACAGAAACAAAATGTAACGTTACCAACTGAACTAAACTGAATACAACTGTACCAAGATGGTTGTATACTGTTTGTTATATTTCTTATTACTGAACAAAAACTATCAGGAAGGTTGTATGTAAATGTAGACTAGAGGTTTCTGGAGAGAACGGTCACCATTTAAACCACACCTTGTCCCCCTGGTCTGGGTTGAAACCTGGTGCAAATCGTCTTCCTGGGAGCTGTGGTTGGAAGAAACAAAACTTTCTGTTAGTGTTCTGGTAAGATTTGTGTGAGTCCAATAAAACATTATCACAGAAGAAGACAAAGATATTCTGATTGACCAGGGATGCTATTAGGTCACAATTTACCTGCCTGACAGTAACTTTGCTGTATTTGCGCCTCAAAACGCAGGAAATAGAGTTTCAGGGAGTTATGACTTTCTAAATTTTCTGAGGGAGGATTACCTTAGACCCCCCTACAATACTCACACCTGCAGTGGTCACCGCACGGTAAATTTGGACCCCCTATGGTAAAATCCTACCTAAAATCCTGTCAGTGATGAAAGGTAGTAGCCTGGGTACCATCCGGAAAGTTTGCTCCAGCGTTCATTCTGTACGATATACAGTCGTTTCTAGCTCTGACATTTATTATACACTATATACATATATATCGCTTCTCTGCTGTTCCGTCTGGGAATGGGTTCAAGCAATCGTTCCAACAGGCGTTCCAACTACCGGACAAGCCCTCCGTCTTGTCTTAGAGTGGAGTGCTCTAGAACCTATTCCTTGATTCACTCATTAACTGGCGTCACCACCAAATGGCTTGAATGTGCAGGTCTCCAGATGGATAGCAGAAGCAGGCGAACTACTATACGCATGTTACCCAGACTAGAAAGTTAGTGGATGCTATCTGAAATGTCTGATCGTTTCCAAAAAGAAGAGCCTGATCATGAGTGTGACTCACATTCTTGTGCTCCTCCCGCAGATTGATGATGTCCACAGCGCTCAGGGTGACCTCCGGGATGAACTCCGGGATGTTGAACCATGTTCCCACCCGATACGGGTCATGCAGGCTGGGGGAGAAAGGGAAAATCATACAAATTCTTGCAAAAAGCATAATGTAGCAAGTCTAGCATTATTCTATCGCTACTTCCATGGCAAGAAATTCACTCTCTCATGTCTCTACAATGACCTTTCTCTGTTAGAACACATTTTGCCACTTCCTTTTCCGTCCATAAACCACCTCTTAGGAGGAAGTTCCACGCTGACAGCTTCTTTCCTAGAACTACATTGTTATGGAATAAGCTTCCACAGAATTGCTTCCATGTGGGGTACAATCTAAAACTATTTAAGGCAAGGGTTAACAAACATCTTTTAGAATTCAGTACTGTAACCCAATATGCTTAATCAAGTGGCTCCGTGAGTCTTGTTTTGAGGTGAACTTTTAGTAAATAAAAAAAAAAAATCATTAGATGCAATATTTTGAGCCTACATTCTCCTGCGATGGTGCAGTGACTTGTCCTCCTCCTTGGCCCAGGGGCTGTTCTCATATGTCAGGGCATTGATATCCTCCAGGATCTGAAGGGGAGGGGGGCAGAAACAGGTAAAATGTTGAAGTGGAATCAACATTAAAATCACAATCACTCCGTGTTGGCATGTTTGGGAAACAAGATTATGAATAAACCTTTGGGTTTCACCTTAAGGTGGCAGAACACACTATTTATCCCCCATAATTTTGTATGTGATGATGGACTCCAGGAAGAGTAGATTTTTCTTGCAAAGTCTCAATGAACAAATAAACAAACAAACAAAGGCGAAATACTGTGTTCTGCTACCTTAAGCCTGTATATCACTGGATTACACCAAATTGTGCTAGGAATTTGTGCCAAGTTTGCAAAGTTTCTCTTGCAGTCACTGACGTGCGACACGGTAAAAGGGTAAAAGGCTTGGCCACACCACAAACATCATGGCCACACCAAATTCTCTATGCTTTTTATGAAAAAAAGCTCTAAGAGTCCTTACCAGTTCTGTGTCCCCATAGTTTGTCCAGTCGTAGGTCAGCACCTCACTCCATTTACTGGGAATAACACAGAAAAAATACCGTCAGAAAGTGGGCTGAACAACACTCAACAGTATTTCTTGAACTCTATTTGCAGTTTACAATCTTTATTCTAACTTGTCCTATCAATTTGATGAGATTATGCTACTCAGCATAAAAAAACTAGACTTTTACAGTTATAATAGCTGCTCCTTGTGGATCTACGCAAGGACTTAAAGACTTCTTACCTGTAGTTCTTCAAGAAATCGTTCTTATAGGCATCATCAAGGGTCTCCAGGTAGGTGAGGGGGATTTCTTTCTCCATTTCCTGTGAGTGTGTAGGGGAGGGGGGTTAAAGCAAACAATGCTTTAGAAAGCAACATCAAAGTATACTATAAGGATGCAAACAAATAGAACAAATAGATGTCAAGTTGAAAGAATCACAGTTTAAAGCCCATGTCACACATCACGAAAAATAGAAATGTATACGTAAAGTTATACACAAATAATACGCATGACAATTCTCTTAACGTTTTTTGTGGTTTGGCATCTTTTTTATCATACTTTTTGTTCCTTAAAGCTGTTGGGCCTTGGTCTGGAAATGTGACGTCGGGCTAACAAATTTGTCAGACAGTACTTACAATTCCCCTCTTCTGTATCTTCTTCTGCACCTCCTCCGGTGGCACATCCAGGTAGATCACCAGATGTGGGGGCAGGATCTTGTTGATCACTTCCTCCTTCACCATGTAGTAGTAGTCATAGCCTGACGTACAAACAATAAGGTTTAAGAAATCTCCAATTTCTTTAACAAAACCAGTAAAGGAGGGGAGATACAAATATTTGTGATTGTGTTCTCGCTACAAAAGTGCCACCTACATCGGCTACATATAGCAGTGAGAAGCAGAACTGTTGATGGAAGCATTCTTAGAAGTATGCATCTTGTACCTACAACTTTACAAGACTTCTGTTTAAGGCCTAAGAAACCACCTTAGGCCTAACACAGAAGTCTTGTTTAGTAGTTACAAGCTGCACAAGACCAGATTCTAAGGTTTGATTCACTCACACCTGGATGGAGCACTATATATAGCTACTCTTTTCGATAAGTGTGGTGGGTTCTTAAACGTGCTGGAGGTGTGGCTCTCTTCAACTTCGATCTAAATTTTGCCTATCAGTTTACAGACAAGACTAGAAATCTACTTTCAAATCTATTTTACAAATTGCAACAACAGCAGTGCCTGTTTTCTAAGATTTTTTCTGGTACTCACAGTGTTTCTTGATGTACCTCTCCTTGTACATAGCTTCTAAGAACACAAAGTCGCTGTGGACAGACCTGTCTAGGATTACACCTTGTCCTGTAACAACAAAAACAACACATAAACCGACAATCAGCAGCACAAAGAGAGGAAACAGATACAGGACTACTGTAAATGATGACATTATTGCCTGACAAGTCACATTTGAAGCGGAAGATTGGGCCACACCAAATTTATTTGTTTTTAAGAAAAAAATTGGACAGACAGGTCGAAAAAAAATAAAAAGAGATTTTTTCAAAAGGTATGGAGTGGAGATATAAGGCTTTATAACACAAAAAAAACAGCCTGAGGAGTTTATAATTAATGGCACGTTTTATGCAATTCATCCCTTGTTTTTAGACTGAAATTATGTGGTTCTGAATGGCAATACGTAAAGGTTTGTGAGCAAAACACGTAATCATTTTTTCTTGGGACTTGATTTTTGTACATTGAAAATGAAAAAAAAAAAAGACAGGCGAATCAGATAAGCAACAAATCAAATTGGTGTGGCCCTGGCAATACAAAAATATGCACATGTCCATACCAGTTGATATAAGGTGGTTCATGGCCTCACAGAACTGGAAGTAACGCAGCACGAACATGACCAGCTGGAACCGGATGGAGTGTCCGTCAGGGTCGCTTGGGTCTTTGTAGAACTGCTCCAGACTTACGTTGCCTACCGCGGGAAAATTAACAGGTCAATGCTCTTCAGGTCGTTAACCTCATGTCTAGTTGTCATAGGCATACACTATAACATATTTCACACATCTATAAATGAAATACAAGATGTATTGATACACATCTTTAAAACTATCTTAAATGCTCAAGAATAGTTTCTTCCATGGGCACATTTTCCAGCATAAAGGAATATTCTCTTCTTACATAACGTGGAAAAAACAGTAGTAGTAGTAGTAATAGAGAACATTAAAACCCCAAATGAATATATCTTTGAAGCCAACTGAATAAACTTTGTAAAAGCGTAGGTTAAGAGAGAGAATAGAAGGATAATGTTGGCACATGTTGCTGAAAATGCAGTACCTGAGAACTTTTTGTCCATGGGTGATCCGTCTCCCTCGAACCTGTCAAAGTAGTGGACATCCACCTCGGGGAAGTACTTCATGCCTGTAGTAGGGAAGAAGGTTATAATTACGTCGATGTAGGTTAGACATCCAGGTAATAAGATACGCCAATAAGTAGTCACTCAAGCAACTGGATATGATTTTGGAAATGGTCAGACGTTTCAACTGGAATCCACCAGTTTTCATCAGTGTCTGGCGTAAGCTTGCAAGTTATAGTTAGAGTTGGAGCATGATGTCTTGCATATTGTGTAAGGAGACAAATTGTTCAATTATGTGCCCTTTACTGAAATTAGAAAATTGAATGCAGTTGATTTTTTATCATTTTGCTTGAATACTGTGGAAAGTTCTGGCTCAATTATACAAATCTCCATCATCATCACTACTTAATTATGTTACTAAAATCTCACTGACCAAGGAACCAAATTTCTGTACTTTGGTAAGATGTTAAAATTTCTTCATTTTCCAAATGGTATAAGATACTGTAACATTGACTCAGTCAAAGGCACAATCATTTCAATCCCACTTGTACATACAGTACAGGTATTCCAATTAAAACGTACATTGCATAATTGCATAATCTGCAGCTAAGACAGGCAATCTAATATGGAATTTTATTCCTGTGTCTGAATTGGAAGATGCCTCACAGTTGAACTCCTGGTTTGAATTAGTAACTGTGAGACACCAGTTTGAATCCTGGGATTGGGAAGGTATCCTGATTGGAGCTGCACTGTCTTTCGGTAAGGACGTAAAACGGGGGTCCGGGGTCAAGGAGGTGTCTTGAGCATGTTACAACAGTCTCATTACTCAGATGGATACGTACTGGCCATATCAATACAACAGCAACAACAACAAGGTGAGTTTTATCTATCATACCCAGCTTTTCGGCGAGCTCCTTTCCCAACGTGGTCTTCCCCACTGCGAGGTTTCCATCGATCACGAAGATCTTGCTGCGCTCGTTCTCCTTTCGGCTGAACCAGTCACCCATCACGTAGTTCCACCAGCTGTAGCGCTCCTGCTTACGGTAGCTGTCCACCGCCGACGTGTGGAACTTCAGCTGCAAGAAATCAAATTATAGATTGATAAATAAGGTGTTACATAGACGCCTTGTATTTTAGGAGAACAACACCTCGAACACTTAAACGAACCCACCATATATAGTTATTGGAATTAGTGGTGCGTACCGAAGCTCACGTTCCGGTTCAGGTTCGGACTCGAGTCCAAAGATTCCGGTTCAGGTCCGGACTTATAAGTCCGGTTTTTGACGGTCGCTAATTTTCCCATATAGACACAAGCATAAAGCGACTTGCTCTAGGCGACACATAATTTGCGTCTCCGGCGCCCGCAACCACATTCGACCGGGCCGCATGCTATAAAGATATTGCCAAAGACGACTGCATCATTTTCAAAGTTGTAGAAACATCGACTTTTAAAGAAAACTATCGGGAAATCACGGCAAAATCCGACCTTTTCCGCTTTTTTTTGACGGCGCTTGCGAGGTCATAGGGGTCAATAGGATAGCCTACTGTAATGCGGGTAGAAAAGGATACGTGCGGTGTTTTTATACTCTACATTTAACCTTACAAATTAATTGTAAATTTATTCGTTACAAAGATAAAGGCAGGAGGTATAAAATAAGTTTATGAACTTAAACTTTTTTTTTAAATAAAACGTGTCGGTATTTCTTTTTAACAAGCTGCTCACCCATGCTTTCAGTGAAGTATCCCGGCAAGCGGCAAATGTCAGCAGTCGCCGGAGATTTGTTTTAGCTTGTTTATCTCGGAAATTTTCTTCATTTTCAGAAGATATGGGACTTAAAACCCATACCAGGCGATAAACAAATCCACATACTTTATTTTCATGGGTAATATTGCTAAAGTGAACCTGTCATTTTTGCTGCGTTGCCGGATTTTAAAAGAAGGTTCCCGTGGCGCGACCATGTGCTTGGTCCGCTTATGGCGGTAGGACAATTTATTTTCGCAGAAATACGTTATTTTCTGGCCCGTTGGCTGCGATTAATAAAGTTACATAGGCATCTAGCGTTGTTTTAGATGATACTAGTATACAATAAGAAAGAGATATCCGGTTTTCCAGAAAACCAGTTTTCGACGTTCCGGTTTTAACCGGACTTGAACCGAAAGTTATAGCAAGTCCAAGTCCGGTTCGGCGAACCGGTACGCACCACTAATTGGAATGAACATAATGTTCAATTTGTCTCTTCCGGTGTGAGTGGATCAAATGAAGCGTATTGTCGTATTACAGCTGTTGAAAATTCTTGCATACTGTTGTAAAAAAAACAAAAAAACTTTTATGTGGCGCTGCCCAGAACACATAAATTGACTAAATCCGATGAATATTGCTTTTAATATGTTTAAAACCTTTCAGACTCGAGGAAATAATTTTCTTGCTTTGGAGTGGAGCTGGGGTCAAGATGGGGAGGGGGGCAAAAACTATTCACAGATTGTCGGCACTTTCTTAGTCCGTGTACCATTGTCAATACCCAGTCTAGAACAACAATCTTATAAATCACGACAAAATTGTCTGGGAAAGATGGACGAACTACCTTAACAATTCTACACCCAAAACTAGAGACCCAAAACTCTACCCTTGACCGGACACTTACCGCAGGAGCGGCCGCCATGTTGGTCGGGAGCGCCGCCTTGAAACGGCAGATTCTGGCCAAACCGCCGCCGGCACGGAAGAGAAGTCCACCCTGCATCGCCATGGTCGTCTTAAGGAACCTGTACTGTCCACCTGTGGTGGCTACTTCCTTTAAGTCATGAGAAAATGGACAAAATTGTGGGCGTCTTGGTTTGACCCTACACGACCGCCAAAGGCACTGACTTTGTAAGGGCGACAAAACCTAAGCTAACGATATGTCCAGACAAAAATACAACAATCCCTCAAAGTATAATCAATCTAAACACAATAGTTGGCAATAAAATAAATTTAAAATTATTTTGAGTGTACTTTGTTGACATTTATTTACGAATGATATAGGAATAAAAGTTTGATCTGTTGATTTTTTTATGTTTCAATGCCCTCTAAAGGACGACCACGGACATAGTCACTGCTTTACAGAAAATTATCGCTAGAGGTCGCGCGTGACTGGTCAATTACTAGTGTCATGTCTGTATTACAACAATCACTGAGTAAAATTTGTATGTTTTAAGTTAAATGCGATCGAAACTCACCAGATTTATATCAATGATTTAAAAAGGCACCCTGTCTGAGTGAACACTCATTTTCATTTTGACTTACGGAATACACCGCCTTGCGAAATATACCTGAACTGCAAGCATTTTGACCATAACAACAAAGATGGCCTCCTGTGCGAAACATTGCGTAGCCTACCTGTTCCTTCTAGGAGTTCTATCTGTTCCTGCGGCGTCAGTCTACACCCTAACGGACCAGGGCGGGTTGGGGTCGAGGTTTGACGGGGTTGGAGGCCTGAGCGGTGGAGGAGCGACCTCGCGCCTCCTGGTGAGCTACCCCGAGCCGTACCGGTCCCAGGTCCTGGACTACCTGTTCAAACCCAACTTCGGGGCGGCGCTGCAGATTCTCAAAGTGGAGATAGGTGAGATATCAACGTTATGGTAGGCTATTTTGTTTGCTAGAAAAATACTAGAAATTGGCTAAATCGGGTGAATAGTTTTCCATACAGAGAATGGACATAGCCATAGCGGGTCCTGTATCAACTTCTATATTACAATCACCGGCAAAATGTGACCGATTTCTTTATTTCTCCAGAAAAAAAGGAGTATGTATGATACTTTGATCACTGCGCTATGTGATAGTTGTTGAAACATATCTTCAAAACAGATCAGTAACGTTCAAATGTAATGAAATGACAGAAATAGGGCTCATTGCTTTAGTTTACTGTTACGCATTATGGGTCAAAGAATTACTAGGTCAACAGGTGACAAGCGCTGTAGCGTTTGTTCGTGACGTTAGTTCGTACAAGTACTTGGTTCGTACGTGAAATGTGAACATGCAAGTTTTTTTTCTGTGCTAGGCCCATATTCAAACCTTTGAAACTCATTTGTATGTTCAGCATTCGACTATTCGATTTCCGTATTGCATGTCTGCATGTCGGCACCGTAGTCCATGCGTCCCGTTTGGCCACGGAAGACTGTCACAAAAGAAAGGAGTATTCCATTCTTTTGCGGGGGAAGAAGAGTGATCTTACATATCTTTATGAACATTTCCTTAGTATTAACAGCAAATAAAAGTTTTATACACAATGTTTGTGCCTGCGTTCTTACCATTATTACTATTTGTGCCCAAACCTGTTTAGCGTATGTATTCGGTATCGATTTACGCCCATTGTTGAACGATGGCCAGTGACCCATAAAACTTTAAGCTTGCCCGGCTAGGTTTGTCTCAGGATGTTTCGTACATTCAGTTTCAAAACCCCTTTCGTGGGTCGGTTTTAGGACAACGCTCTGTTATCCTACGCAATGGTATCTACGACATATCCGTACACTGCTGTTGTTTTTTCTCTCTCTTTCCGGCAGAATGTTCTTATCACACTTTTTCAGACGGTTCCTGGCGGGAGTTCTAAAAAACTTCTACGCTGAAAATACCGAAAATAGTACGGAAAATAATTTGTACAAATTCATACACTGTAATCCCCACGATGACATATAAGCCATGCTTTAACGGTGTTTTCGGTAATATGCAATTAAAACCCCGCGGTAAGGTTACGTGGGGTCAGTATTCCTGAAGAAGGCCAAAACCTTGGCTGCAAATTCAGAGAGCGTAATGTAGTCTATGTAATAGTACAAGTGACTTGTTTTGAAAATAAAAATCGAACTTAGATCGGATTAGATTTCTTGTTATTTTTTAGGAGGAGACGCTCAGAGCACGGACGGCAGCGAGCCGTCGCACATGCACAGCGCAGACGACCAGAACTACACGCGCGGGTACGAGTGGTGGCTCATGCGGGAGGCCAAGAAGCGCAACCCGGGCATCAAACTGTACGGGCTGCCCTGGGCCTTCCCGGGGTGGGTGGGGGGTGGGGAGCCCTACCCAGACCCAGAACTAACAGCAGAATACGTCATCAACTGGATCCTTGGCGCCAAAAGGGTCCACGGCCTGACCATCGACTACGTGGGCATTTGGAACGAGAAGGAATATGACGTCACCTACATCAAGACTCTAAGGAAAACGTTGGACGACAATGATCTGGGTCACGTGATGATCGTGGCCGCGGACGGCGATTGGCTGAGGATTTCTGAAGACGTCATGGCGGATCCTGAGCTGGCCAAGGTGGTGGATACCATTGGTAGGTTCATTACCTCCATGAAATGTCATGGAGGTTATATTTTACCCTGCGTTTGTGTGTCTGTCTGTGTGTTTGTGTGTGTGTGTGTGTGTAAACAAGATAACTCAAGAACGGCTGGGTGGATTGCTTTCATACTTGGTGTGTTGGTAGTGTGTGATGGAAGCTGGAAATGATTAGATTTTGGGCCCCCTAGCGGCTCCCCTCGGTACTGCAGCGCAACTTCTGGTTTTGCTATCTCGGTGTTCTGAACATGCTATGGTCACGATTTTTGAGTATTAGATAGCTCTTGTGCTCAGGAAGAAATGACATAAGTTTGGGCCCCCTAGCGTCTAGTTTTGGGATAGCAGGGGCGTTTTTGTCAAAAACTTCTGAAGAGGATAAATCAAAAAGGGAACAACGGATTTTCATGATTTTTGGTATATAGGTACCTTAGACAATGTTGTACACGATAAGATACTAATTATGCAAAATAGTAGTTCATTTGCATAATTAATGAGAATATTCTATAATAGCAGTTTTTTCAATGTATCTCTTGTTTCAGACATGCTATGGTCTTGACATTTAGGTGGTAGATAGCTTTTAGTGCCATGACATATTGGGGCAAGTTTCAGCCCCCTAACATTTAATTGTGGAACTGCAGGGGCATTTTTGTCAAGACACTCCAAAGAGGATAACTGCAGAAAGGAACGACGGATTGGCATCATTTTAGGCATGCAGGTAGCTTGGGCAAAGATATTCATAATGATATGCATGTTATGCAAATGAGGACTTAATTTGCATAATCAATGAGGAAATTGTATAGTTCCATTGTTTTCGATAACTGGACCTCAATACATGTAACACATGTTAATTATGATAGGTGGAATATAAGCAGACACCAAATATGGTAATGAGGAACTTATTTGCATAATTTATGTGAAAATTGCAAAACCACTTTTTGATCAATAATTGGAATTTTATAATTGTGACATTTGTATGTAATCAATGATTAACAACGCCATGCATAAATTATGTTAATGTGTTAGTCAATTGCATGAAATTTACGAAAGCTCTTAATTTTCATGGAGGTATGAGGTCGCCGAACTCTAGTTATTCATTGTATTCATTTCCTTCCTTGCTTCCTTCCTTTCCTCATTCCTGTTTGCTCTCCATACTCCTTCCTTCCTTCTTATTCCTTACTTTCTATCTTTTATTACCTCCATGAAATTTCATGGAGGTTACATTTTACCCCGCGTTTGTGTGTGTGTTTGTGTGTGTGTGTGTGTGTGTGTGTGTGTGTGTGTGTGTAAACAAAATAACTCAAGAACGGCTGGGTGGATTGGTTTCATACTTGGTGTGTTGGTAGTGTGTGATGAAAGCTGGAAATGATTAGATTTTGGGCCCCCTAGCGGCTTCCCTTGGTACTGCAGCGCAACTTCCTGTTTTGCTATCTCGGTGTTCTGAACAAGCTATGGCCACGATTTTTGAGTATTAGATAGCTCTTGTGCTCAGGAAGAACTGACATAAGTTTGGGCCCCATAGCGTCTAATTTTGGGATATCGGGCATTTTTGTCAAAAACTTCTGAAGACGATAACTCAAGAAGGGAACAACGAATTTTCATGACTTTTAGTATGTAGGTACCTTAGACAATGTTGTACAAGATAAGATACTAATTATGCAAAATTGGAGTACATTTGCATAATTAATGAGAATATTATATCATAGCAGTTTTTTCAATGTATCTCTTGTTCCAGACATGCTATGGTCTTGACATTTAGGTGGTAGATAGCTTTCAGTGCCATGACAAAGTGGAGCAAGTTTCAGCCCTCTAACATTTAATTGTGGAACTGCAGGGGCGTTTTTGTCAAGACACTCCAAAGAGGATAACTGCAGAAAGGAACGACGGATTGCCTCCATTTTAGGCATGCAGGTATCTTAGGCAAAGATTTTCATAATGATATACATGTTATGCAAATGAGGGCTTAATTTGCATTATTAATGAGGGAATTGTATAATTCCATTGTTTTTAATAACTGGACTTCAATAAATGTAACACATGTTAATTATGATAGGTGGAATGTAAGCAGATACCAAATATGGTAATGAGGAACTTATTTGCATAATTTATTGAAAAATCGCAAAACCGCTCTATGATTGATAATGGGAATTTTATAATTGTGACATGTGTACGTTATTCAATAATGAACAACACCATGCATAAATTATGTTAATGTGTTAGTCAATTGCATGAAATTTACGAAAGCTCTCAATTTTCATGGAGGTATGAGGTCGCCGAACTCTAGTTCGCTTTCTTTTCTTTTCCTTACTGCTTCCTTCCTTCCTTCCTTTTCTTTTCTCCCTTCCTATCTTTAATTTCCTTCCTTCCTTCCTTCCTTCCTTCCTTCCATTCATCCTTCCTTTTGCTTTTCCTTTATATCATCTCTATCCCATCTCTCTTCAAAGTTTCTTTTCTTCCCTCTTTCCTCCCTGCCACGACGATAAAATGGTTCGAATTTTGGCGACGCCTCAGGGGCTGAGCAGTCGAATACAGTACAGTGACACGTTTATGAAGGTTAGACATCCAGATTAACAATATCTCAAGGCAATTCAATCTCTAAAACTATGTATTTCTCTTCCCTCCCCCAACCTACAGGTGCGCACTATCCGGGGACTAACAGTATACCAATGGCGCGACAAACTGGGAAACCCCTATGGGCTTCAGAAGACTACAGTACCTTCAACGACCCCAAGGGAGCCTCGTGTTGGGCACGCATCCTCAACCAGAACTACGTCAACGGTCACATGACCAGCACCATCGCCTGGAATCTCGTCGCCAGCTACTACGATGTACGTCATTTCCGTTTCCGTGTGCGCTAAAAAAACAAAGAAAACTTATATTATTTTTGAAGCGTCCCAGGGATCATAAAGCCCCTGCCTTGTTTTAATTCGCCCAACCAATACTAGTATTAAGGTTACTTGCACACAACCAATATCAATGCATTACCTTCTACTGTTTTGGTAGTCAGTCTGCTACCTTCCTCAGGGCAATACTGACCGGTTCTACTCTCAGCCGCTAGGTGGCGCAGCAGTGGGAAGATTGCGGTCCAAAATGTGACTACGTTTATATCCTCCCTAATTCATTCGGACTATTATGGAATTTAGGGTAGCTGAGGAGTTAGCAATACGTAAGCCAGGCAAATGTCATTTATGTCGTTGTTCAAAATCCGATAGCAAAACCTGTACTGATTTTGCTGGCGTCCATGGGCGCCACCATATTGTCTCAAGGGAGTGATTTATGATGGGAAGGGGTGTTGTCATTTTGACGTATTCATGATGACGTGGAATGTCTTGAGCTTGTTGTTGCGGACTTCTTAAGTTCATTTGTTGTTACTTATTCTTGTGTCTAGAACCTGCCGTACCCGCGAGATGGTCTGATGACAGCCAACCAGCCCTGGAGCGGTCACTACGAGGTCAGTGACCCCATATGGGCGACCGCTCACACCACCCACTTCACCTCTCCCGGCTGGCAGTACCTGAACGGCGTCGGTCATCTGGACGGCGGGGGGAGCTATGTGGCCTTGGCTGACGGAAAGGGAAATCTGACGATCGTCATAGAGGCTATGAGTCACCAGTATTCCAAATGCGTCCGCCCCCTTCTCCCGCCATACTCTGTCGCTCCGACACAGATTGTCAATTTCAGGCTAGGTGGCGCTTTTGAGAAAATCACACACCTGTACGTTTGGTTTTCGAAATTCGTCGGCAACTCCACCGCTCGGTTCGAGAGAAGAGATCCCCCCATCAAGGTCACGGGAGGCCATTTCTCTGTAGAGGTCAAAGAGAATTGTTTGTATACTTTAACCACAATACAGAAGGTTCGAAATACTCCCACAAATTACCCAGACTCCCCTGCGTCGGCGCCGTTCCCACTTCCATATAAGGACAACTTTGACGGACCAGCGAACTCCAGTGAGGCCCGGTACTTCGCAGACCAGGTACAAAAGTCTGTCGTCTGATTCTTATCCTCCTCTATTTCCTCCCCTCTTTCTGAACTCTCTTCTATCCTTTTCCTTTCTTTCTTTCTTTTGATTTTTTCTTTCTGTCATTCTTTTTCTTTTTCCCTTCTCTTTGCTCAACTGAGCAGCACCAGTCTTTGTCAAGGAGTGAACAATCCACCGCTGCCGTGACATCACGTTATGTAGATAGAACACGTGACTGAGTGAGCAGTGGATCATAAGTTGCAGGAAGCCTATGGCGCCCACCGTCAAAAATGTGAGTCAAATTTTTGTGTTGGATATTACAGTTAAACTAGTTCAAGTTTGGGTGATTGTAGTCACACTGTAATTAAGGTTACCTGTTCTTCCTTCGCACCACTAGACAGGGGTGTTTGAACTCTTTGTGAACGACAGCAGTCCGGATCACGTGGGAACGATGAGGCAAGTCGTCACAGAGAGGCCGATCTTCTGGTGCAAGAAAGGTCCCACAGATTCACCAATCAGCGTCGTCGGTAAGTGTTCTACTGTGACGTCATCATCATACATATTCATGACGCTGCCATATATGGAATATTTTTGGAGAGGTCTGGTTTTTGAGGAGATTCACACCTCGAGCTCGTTAAAGAACCCTACCCTCCATAGCAGGCTTTCTGGGGTCCTTTTTTGGCTCATAATACACTTTTGCTGGCCTTTTCTATTTGTACTCAGTCGCTGATGGCTGGTGTTTTCTGATCGCCGGCTTGCGGCAATCAGAAAACGCCAGCAATCAGAACCCACCATACTCGAAAAGAGTTCGCAATAAGGGTCCTTCCTGGTGTGAGTGGATCAAAACTATTCCGGTCTGAATTGGCCTAAGTTGTTAACATGTTTTGCAAATTGTGATAAACTGTTATATATTAAAGTAATGCACGCATTCTCTTCGCAGGGGACCACAATTGGACCGACGTCACAGTCAGTTGCGATGTCCTGGTGGAACGGCAAGGGGGCGCTTTTGTGGCGGCGCGAGTGGACCGCGGGGGTTGCGTCATCAAGGACGCCCTCGGCTTCTTCCTCTGGGTGTTTGCAGACGACACTTGGGCGCTGTCGTACGACCTCGCGCTGAAAAACATCGTGAAAGCAGGGAAACTAAACGCCACAGTAGTCGGACAATGGCATCGGTTGGATCTTTATTCAAAAGGGGACACCGTGAAAGGGTCGGCAAATGGACAAGTGCTGTTTGAATTGAAAACCGGACCGCTTCCCATCAAGAAAGGATTCGCCGCCATTGGGAGCCTGGATTTCAAACATGTACAGTTTGATAACTTTGTAGTCGACAGGACAAAGTAACGTGGACAATATACAAGCATTGTAGATGAGAAAAATATTGAATAAAACAATATTGCGTGCAAATTAATATTATGTAGCGTAATTTCCTCATTTGCGATGTTTGGGCCCAATACACCCATACCATGGGTAGGGTGACTGTTGAAGACCAGTTGATGGTCTTGACTTATGGACGAATTCGGTCGGAGCTCGGAGCATAGAACCCCGGTGTGGTATTACTAAAAATGCAGATATGGGATAAGCTAATACAGTACAGGGAAGTAGAGGAATATTGCTCTAACTTGTGATGTTTGCTGACAACACAACAGGTGACAACATCGACACTCGGCTAGGTTCACCCGCCCCCATTTCAGTAGGTTTTAACTTACACTCCTGGCTTTGTTCAGGGCAACCCATTCTCGGTCATTCTCTTCTGGGCAGCTAGGTGATTACCATGATGTAGGGACTCAGAAGGACCACGGAGAGCTTTATTTGCGGGTAGAACGAGAGTGTCAAAAGCTTTCCAACGATCTAGTCGGTTGTATGCCTGACTTCTCAGAATCTGTACGACCATGAAACTCTTCCTGGATTTGACGGTCTTCTTCTTTTGGTAATGAACCGTCAGAACAAGTGTAAGGTAGAACTTATGGTATCATCTGTAATGCAACAACAACCATTTTATGAGACTAATATTCTTTACAAAAGACTATGTAGTATGTTTATTGGGGTTAGACATACAGATATCAATATTCAAATACAATTCAATCTTTAAAACTGGATAAAAACGGATATTTACTTACGGACGTTTCGAGTGACATCCATCACTCTTCTTCAGCGTCACTAGAATTAGCGTTGGTTAGAGTGCCATGCCTGTGGCGCCGAAGAAGACGATAGATGACGTAACTTGAAACGTCCGGAAATAAATCTCCGTTTTTATCCAGTTGTAGCAAGGACGTATATAACGTCCTTGGTTGTAGAGATTGAATTGTATTCAAATTCTGTAGTACATATAATGTGCCTTTACTATCAAACAAACACACTCAAAAACAGCTATCAGACAAAGATCTTCAATGAGAAGTTTTATTTCATAAATCCCTTTGGGGATTTACTAAGTAACAGCAGACTGAGGTATAACGTGTTACCTTTACAACAACTGTACTTCAGTAGTTCCTCTGTATTGGTAAATGACATAATGAAGAAACTCACCTTTCTCTAACCGACACAGGGGAAATACAAATGTAGTTGAAAATTTCCTATTGCTAAGGCACAATATAGTCTCCGGAACATTCTGTTTCGCTGGACAAAGCCAAAATCCTAGACTGAAATAAGTTAGCCGAAAATTTGGGTAACTATTTCAACTAATAAATTCCCCAGAGTTGGTTAGCTAAACTTTAGTTTCATGATAAGGCTACTACTATTTTGATTTATCCACTGCAAAATTGTCAAACTGAACTTTCTGAAAGCCAAGAGTACCTATAGCAGCGAAACCGTTCTTGGTGGGGAGTTGAGCGTCGGTAATATCGAACAAAACTTTCCCATCGTTTAGAAACCCGGCTACACTGTCTCCCTTTGCGTAAAGGGTTAGCTTGTGCCACTGGCCAACTATAGTAGCATTGACTTTACCCTGTCCTAAGATGTGATTCCTGCTAAGGTCTGAAGAAACAATCCAGTTGTAAGTATCGTCTTCGAGAAGCCAGAAGAAAACACCCCTGGCTTGCCTGACGTCACAGCCGCCACGGTCCACCCGTGCGGCGACAAAAGCGCCGCCTCCCGATTCCACCATGACATCGCAGCTGACGCTGACGTTGGACCAGTTGTAGTCGCCTGCCAGGACAGAATGTTACATGTGTCAGGAAAATAGAAATAAATTGCAAGAAAAAGAAATTGATATTTACCAATATGTCTATAACTTTTTAGTCCCTTTTGTGTGTTTTGGAGGTATTGTGAGTATGCTCGTGAATGTGTGGGTGTTACCCGTGTATGTGCGTGTGTTTGTGTCTGTTTGTGTGTACATGTATGTGTGTTTGTGTGTATGTGTGTGTGTGTACGTGCGTGTTTGTGTGTACATGTATGTGTGTGTGTGTGTGTGTGTGTCAAAAATCGCGAATCAGTGCTCCGCAAAAACAAAATCACTGCAACTTCAAAAGTCTGCGAAGGAGGCTAATGTTACCAATACAAACGGAATTTCCCTCAACCAAGACCCCATAGCTCACTTACCGATGACACTGATTGCCGAGTCAGCATCGTTGCACCACACGATGGGCCTCTCCGTCAGGTTCTGCCTCAGCGTGCCGACGTGATCCGAGCTGCTCTCATTCACGTACAGCTCGAAAACTCCTGTCTGATGTGGAAACAAAGTTTTTTTTTTGTATTTGCTTAGAATGTAAGATATAAGCTCTTCTGTGTAATGATTTGGGCCAATTCAGCTCGAAAACTCCTCTGTCTGGCGCTGAAACAAAGTTGTTGCTTTTTTTCCTTATTTTTGCTGAGAAATTAACTAAAAATTAAAACATATGGAAACTTGCGTCGATGAAGGTTAGACATCCAGGTACAGTAGTAGCCACTTGCGCACCTGATTAACGCACACGTACACTTCTGTTAACTGCACGGAATCCCAACTTGGTGCGGTCCAGCTAGATAACTTCGCATTATTGCACCAGCCGGATAATTGTACTAAATTAATTGGCAAATAGGCCGTGCAATTAAGCTGCTTCTACTGTACACCAAAAAGCAGTTGCAATGATTTTGGAAACGATCAGACGCTACAGATAACATAACTGTTTTAGAAAACAACGGTTATAGGTTACCCTGCGGATAAAGGTGAACTATTGTTACATACCTGATCGGCAAAATACGGCGCCTCACTGGAGTCCGCCGGGCCATCAAACTTTGCCTTATATGGGAGCGGGAACGGTGCCGACTTGGGAGGGTTCGGGTACAGTTTGGGCGCATCCTCCTTCACAGTTGTCAGGGTGTACAGACAGTTCTCCGCCACTGCTATTGAAAACTTCCCCCCGCTCACCAATAGGTCATCCTGTTTCTGGAAGTGTTCAGCTAGGCTGCCGATGAATTTCGAGTCCCATCGATGAAGGCGGGTGATGTTTTCAAAAGCGCCGCCTAACTGGAAAGTTGCGACCTGCCCCGATTTCACATCGTAAGGCGGAAGCAAGGGGCGGACGCACTGCGAATACTGGTGAGTCATAGCCTCTATGACGATCGTCAGACCGCCCTTCCCGTCAGTCAAGGACACATAGCTCCCCCCGCCGTCCAGATGACCGACGCCTTTCAGGTACTGCCAGCCGGGAGAGGTGAAGTGGGTGGTGTGGGCGGTCACCCAGATGGGGTCGCTGACCTCGTAGTGACCGCTCCAGGGCTGGTTGGCTGTCATCAAACCGGCCCGTGGGAAGGGCAAGTCCTAGAATAAAAGGACAACAAACAAATAAACAAACAAGAAATCGAACATGGCATAGCGGGAGCCGTGAAATATGTCTACATTTTGTAAAATCGAAAATAGTAGGTGTCCTTCCCCTATGATATGAGTGGTTAAAAAAATCTACAGTCCCATGGCCCAACCTGGGGCAAAAGGCCCTATTACTGTCATATTGAGGTCACCTGAGGTAGTGCTCCCGGGATAAATTGGAGTACGGCCGAGTTATAAAATCGTCCCGGCTCCCGACAGCAAAAAAACGCAGTGATCACCCCATGGGCAAGGTAAAATGTAAAATGTAAAACGGTAAAATGTTGAAGTCAGGTTGTACAATATAGGCTACGTAAAACCGGAAATAACGTACGTCGTAGTAGCTTGCGATGAGGTTCCAGGATATGGTGCTGGTCATGTGACCGTTGACGTAGTTCTGGTTGAGGATTCGCGCCCAGCACGAGGCCCCGGTGCCGTTGTTGTACGTACTGTAGTCTTCCGACGACCAGAGGGTCTTCCCGGTTTGTTGCGCCATGGGGGCGCTGTGCGTACCCGGGTAGTGGGACCCTGCAACGGTAGAACGATGTCGTATTTGGAAGACATATGACGTTTTGTGCAAAGAATATAAATAGACTAGGAACTTTATGGTTACATCGATGACGGGTTAGACATCCAGGTAATAAGAAACGGCAGAAAGCAGTTACCCGAACTCCAAAATCATATCCAGCTGCTTGAGTAACTGCTTTTTGGCGTTTGGAAATAACATTAATGACACAGAACTTTGAATTTTCAGAAACAAAAAAAATGAAGTCTTTTTGAAAGGAGTGTGTTCCAACTTTCCATGGCTGTGACGTCAGAAAATGGTCAAAGGTGCCTGAAAGTGGGTATCGTCGACCGTCGCGGCTCACCCCTGACGTCACATTTTCGGCACAAGAAATTGCGTCAAATGCCCTATGAAGACATACAGTCGAAAATTCGTATGATTACTGATCTTCCGTGTGTTGGATTTATAAAAAATATGTATATCCAGACGTCTCTACATAATATAAGTATAGATACCGGTAAGCTGAGATTCTGAGATTCTACAAAACTTGTAAATCTGTATACGCTAGAGAGAAGTACTTAGAACTAGTGGATTTCGAGCTGCGCTCCGCAATAAGCAAAGTCAGAATTAGCGCTCATCCTCTAGAAGTGGAAAGAGGGAGATACAAGAGATTACCAGTGTGTGAAAGGATTTGTAAATATTGTACATCTAAAGCAGTGGGAGACGAAACACATTTCATTTCCAAATGTTCATTCAACGAAACCGAAAGAATCACCCTGTTTAGAGAAGTCACAAAGACTTATCCCAACTTCCCCACATTGACAGACAAACAGAAGGCCACTTTTCTCTTGAAATCGCAGAACCCACAAATTTTAGAAAATGTGGGGCTTTTCGTCTCCCTCTGCTTCCAAAAAAGAAGTCAAACCCAACCTGCTTAGAAATAGCCAACACTAGTATTAGATTAGAACATTGTTTATGACTGTCCATTGTCACTATGTGTATACTATGTACTTGCAATTAGCCCTCGGGCACGAACTTGCAAATAAACTTCTTCGATGAGGATATAAAAAAAAATTACAAATAAATTAATCTCCAAGCAGATCCTACGGTAACATAAGATAGTATCAAAAGCTGGTAGACTCGGTAGTGAAGCCGGCCGGAGTTTGTTACGCTGCCCGTTTGACTCCCTTTGGCCAGCTATACTCTTTGCTTTGACACTATCTTATGACACCTTAGGATCTACTTGGAGATTACAAAGAAATAACCAAACGCTCACCAATGATGTCCACAGCAGCAGCCAGCTCAGGATCCGCCATGATGTCTTTCGAGATCTGCACCCAGCCTCCGTCTGGTGCCACGATCATCACGTGACCAAGGTCATTGTCGTCCAACGTTTTCCTCAGCGTCTTGATGTAGGTGACGTCATGAATCCTTTCGTTCCAGATCCCCACGTAGTCAATGGTCAGGCCGTGGATCTAATCAATTTAGTAGAAGCCGCTTAATTGCACGGCCAAATTGCCAGTGAATTTCGTGCAATTATCCGGCTGGTGCAATAATGCGAAGTTATCTTGCTGGACCGTATCAGTTTGAGATTTGGGGATTCCGTGCAGTTAACAGAAGTGTGCGTTACTCCGTTGTGCAATTAACTGGTTTCTACTGTACTGTTTATTTCTTTTGATCTTTACACCCACTGCCACTGGGTTATGTTACTAGGTAGAAGCCAGTTAATTGCACAACGGATTAACGCACATTTCTGTTAACTGCACGGAATCACAAAATTCCAAACCGGTGCGGTCCAGCTAGATAACTTCGCATTATTGCACCGACCGGATAATTGCACGGAATTCACTGGCAAATAGGCCGTGCAATTAAGCGGGTTCTACTAAATTATTGTTACAACGATTGATGTTTTGTTATTTATGTTATAGCTTTTTGTTACTGATGACCTCTGACCCCTCCTCATTATTTTAAGTTCACTGAGTTGATTACAATTTTACATTCAGTTTACTTTCAGTTCTTCTCGTGTATACTTGTAGACTTATGCTGGCTTATATTATTTGATTGTTTCGTATTTTAGATGGACTCCAGGAAGAATAGATCGATGTTGCGTTTGTAAAGTCTAACGTTAGTTGACCTTTATCCGTACGGTAACCTTTATCCGTTGTCCATATGAATAGGGTATTTGGGGATCGTCAAGTCGATGGAAGGTAGTTTCACATTGCAATATTTTGAAAATGTTGACATTTGAAACCCACGTCGTTGACCTGAAATCTCTAAATACCCAGTTTTTTTTCAACAACGAATCTAGGTTACCCCACGGATTAAAGTGAACTAGCGTTAATGGAGATCGAAATAAACAAACAAACAAGACCGTTTTGGCGCCAAGGATCCAGTTGACGATGTAGTTTGCGGTTGTTTCCGGGCGGTGGTAGGGGAAGGCCTCCCCGCCCCCCACCCACCCCGGGAAGGCCCAGGGCAGCCCGTACAGCTTGATGCTCGGGTTGCGCTTCTTGGCCTCCCGCATGAGCCACCACTCGTACCCGCGCGTGTAGTTCTGGTCGTCTGCGCTGTGCATGTGCGACGGCTCGCTGCCGTCCGTGCTCTGAGCGTCTCCGCCTGGAAAGGAACGAAAGAACGAACGAAAAATGAGTGAATAAATTCTTCTTCGTCGATGAAGGTAAGACATCCAGGTAATAAGATACGACAGAAAGCAGTTACTCAAGCAACTGGATATGATTTTGGAAAGGTTTCCCTGAGCGTAATTTCCCACGAGGGGCTTTGCCCAGTATTGAAGAGTAATGTAGATGTAGATGTTTCCAAAATCATATCCAGCAGTTGCTTGAGTAACTGTTTTTTGGCGTAAATTCTTCTTCTTCTTCACCGTCTTCTTCTTAGAAACTGTACATTTATATTCATTTATCATAGATGAATTGTATACAACACCACTTGCAAGAGACAAACGTAGACTTTATTGCCTCTTTAATGATGTTAAGAAGTCCCGTTATAATTGTACACATCCGTCAACTTTCAAAACCACATAGGCGATCACTTAGGGTTCCTCCCCTTTTATCTAGAATAGCAGCAACTACGTACACCAGATTATCTTAACCCAACAACAGAGAAGTCGGGTTGTTAGTTCTCTGTGTTTGTCTTGTACCAGATTTAGCACGAGCCACGCGACCTTTGGAAGGGAGCATATATATAATCCCGAAATTTCAACTGGTGTAAGGGACACTATCACCACGTATTTATTATTGTTTTTTTTACACTTTATCAACATGCACAAGTACATGATAATACATACAAACAAATATCACTTGTTCATGAAATTACAAAGATTGTTGTCCTTCCAAGAGTATGATAACAATGTGACCTGTCAATAATTTGAACTCCGGGAGAGTCCCGGGTTCAACAGGATGCACTTTATTATTACAATAGATCGTGGCCGTACCTGTTAGCCCGAGTATCATTAGCTTATCAACAAGTAAAGTTACAACTTAGAGTTAGCTTTTAGACTAGAGTAGGCATATTCTATACTATTCTACACTACTTGTTTGTTTGTCCCCTTTCATATTAAATGCAATTAGCCCTCGGACAAGAATTTGCAATAAACTATTATACTATCATTAGTTAATCGGGGCTCCCATACACCCCCTCACCAAACGTATGGAAGCCACGGTGAACTACTGACTAGGAACTTCGGATACGCCAAAAAGGAGTTACTCAAGCAACTGGCTATGATTTTGGAAACGGTCAGACGTTTCAAACAAACATCCATTGTCTTTCGTCAGTGACACTGGACATATCTTGTTGGAGAGCAGTTTTTATATGGCTTGACACACACACCGCGTACCGTTAGCTATCTCTTGGGAGTACCGTTAGCTATAACACTGATGATGTCTGAAACCTCTGATCGTTTCCAAAATCATATCCAGTTGCTTGAGGAAGTGCTTTGGGCGTATCTTATTACCTGGATGTCTAACGTTCATCGATGTAACTAGGACGATACTCAGGCTACCTACCTATCTCCACTTTGAGAATCTGCAGCGCCGCCCCGAAGTTGGGTTTGAACAGGTAGTCTAGGATCTGGGACCGGTACGGCTCGGGGTAGCTCACGAGGAGGCGCGAAGTCGCCCCTCCGCCGCTCAGGCCCCCTACCCCGTCAAACCTCGCCCCCAACCCGCCCTGGTCCGTTAGGGTGTAGACTGAGGCGATGGGGGTAGTTAGAACACCAAGAACAAGAAGGCAGACGACGCTTCCGTATTTCGTGTTGGAAGCCATCTTGGAAGTAAAGGTCAGTATGGTTGCAGTTCTTGTGTACATCGCAAGGCGGCGCTGTACGAAAAAATCAAAGCAATAAAACTGTACATTAAGTGCATTGTTTTTACACTGTTTCCCCGGACACGTTAGTCTCAAAGCAGACATGTCAGCTGGATGACAAAAGAGAAAAAAATTGACCAAATAGGGACAAATAAGTTGTTTTTTGCAGTCTATCTAACCGGCTGGTCAGTTCACTCCTAGGCCAAGTAGCTGCTACTAGACTTTTATTCCTAACTTGGCCAAAGTCCCCTACTACTATATTTGGCCAGGTGGGTGTCTGGTAGAGACTAACTGTATGTGTTGACTTCTAGTTTCTGTGACGTCGAAAGAAAAGAACACTTCAAATTAAAGAGAGGGTAACATGAACTGATAGCATTTGGGATATTATTTTGAGCGGCACATTTACATACAACATGGCTGCTTAAAAGTGCTTATCAACGATTTTCATGTTCACAACAACACCTGTGTGTTAAGGCCATCAAACAATGTTTTCCTGGTTAATTTCAAATGCGCATTTACATCTGGATATCCAGTAGAAGCCGTTTGATTGCACTCCATATTTGCCAGCACATTTTGTGCAAATATCCAGATAGTGCAACAAAGCGAAGTTATTCACCTGGACCGCAGCACTACGGGACATTGGGATTCCGTGCAATTAACAAAAGTGTGCAGTTATACGTTGTGCAATAAACTGGCTTCTTATACTACACGACGTACAGTGTTTTGTAAGGTGGATTAATCTTATGGAATTACTGTTGCTCCGTAGTAGAAGATGCATGCCATGTGGTAGCCTATTCTCCAAGCAGAGGTTAGGCTCCGGTTGTTGTTGTTTTTTACGCTTTTTCTTGTCGTTTTTATCAGGCTTTCTTTTTTGTACTCTGTCTTGATGCGAGAAATCACGAAAGCTGGTTGATAGCGGTCAATTTCAAAGGAAGAGGAATAGAAAGCCCGATAAAAACTACTAAAAACGTTTAAAAAACACAGCCGGGGCCTAACCTCTGCTTGGAGAGTAGCGGTAGCCTTGATTGTACTTGTACATGTGTACGTTGCGCCTTGTACTTTGTACACCTGTTTAACAATGGTATTTACTTTGCGGTCAAGTTCAATATCAAGTGCACATAGATAAGAGAGAATACACAATGTCAATGTGTGCATGGGTCGTCCCAAAATAGAGGTCAATCTCCAAGCAGACCTTACGCTAGCATAACGCCACAAGATAGTATCAGTGCTGTTAAGTAAATGTGTAATATCCGCAAATTCGCAATATCGGCTAGTGTGCTAATACTGTTTTTTGATAATTGTCTTCTTTCTGGTTTTAACAAATGTAACGCGGCAGTGCAATTCAGGGTCTTAACAATGGCCCTGCTATCTGTACCGTCTTGTTGTGAAGAAATAAAACATTATGTATATCACTTCTTCCTTACAGAAGAACTTTATTGCACGACAATTGTACATGGTACAAAGTATGGCAACAACTATTACATAAAGTACAAAATAGAGGTATAGGATAAAGCTTAACATCCTAGTTAAGATAACAATAAGGGCTAATATGCATAATTCATTCATCATGCAATATCATAATGAAGTATATAAAAGGTGCCAGAGGAGTGAAGCCGGGCTAGGAGTGTGTTTGGCTACCGGAGGCTGATGACTCCCTTTGACCGGCTATACTCCTTGACAGCTTTGATATTATCTCATGCCACTGGTAAATCTGCCTGAAGAATAGTACCCTATCCGCAGTGACCCCAGGCGAATCTCTGGAAGAAGGTTAAGGTATGGGCAAAAAAGTCCGGAGTGTCGACCGAAGGGTCACTGAACGGTCTACGAGCAGAGAATGGAAAAAAGGGCGGGAGGGCGGGTGTTTTAGTTCCCTTACTTCCCCAAACGTCCCACGTCTCTTGTGCAACACATCCACGGCAACGGGGACGGTCTGACAAAAGCTACACCAATCTTCTTGTCCGCGGCTGGATTAGCGAATGTTCGGTGGGCCGCCCTAAACTCATCCAACATCTTCTTCTTCTTCGCCGCATCCCAGCTACCTCCAAAGCGGGCTACCACAGCTTTCCAATCCCCGCTATCCAGTGTCTTACCAAAAGAATCTTACTTCATCCAAACCCCGCCAGACATTCTAGATCATTTGCCGCCCTATCTCTTTTCCCTTTTGGAACCGAGTTCAAAGCCATCCGCGGTAGAAGTATACCAGGCCTAGCCACCTCTCCCGCGCTTGACGAACGCAACAATAGACCCCTCTCCATGTTCCTAGTTCAAGATGTGTTGTTACCATCTCCAGGATGGTGTCAAGCTCTTGATGTCGCTTGACCAGTTTCTAAACCGTACGAAACCTCACAAAGTTCAGACGCATTATGGATTCAATTTAGTTCCCAGCTTCATAGGCCTGTCTTTCCATACCCTCTTCATATCTTTATACCATCCACTTAAAATCATACACCCTCAAGTCACTTCCGTCCATGTCCCTCTACTTCTATAAAGCTCCCCAGCTACCTCCGTCCGACCTCTCCGGCGTAGATCGGCCAACATATGGGAATGAAAGGCGCAGGGCGTATAAAAGGTTCTATGCACAGGTGAGGATGTACAGGTGGTTAATGAGAGCACGTGGACTGCTCCCGACCAGGTGTCGCCTCTTAACGACGCGAAACCCGGTCAGAAGCAATCATGTGCCTCATTTGGAATAGTACCCTATCCGCAGTGACCCCAGGCGAATCTCTGGAAGAAGGTTAAGGTATGGGCAAAAAAGTCCTCCGTGGTCCCACCTCCATGCGCACCATCTCGGGCTTGTTTCATCACGTAAAGCTTTCCGAATCTTACCCACGTCTTGACTTCCACACCTTTCACCTTTCCTCAAACCTCAAACCTTTTCCCCACACCTCATTACTTTCCCCAAACCTCAACACTTTCCCATACCTAAACCAGCTATTATCGCAGACTCCGAAGTTGTCTTTATTTCCTTTCGCTGTCCACAAAAGCACGTCACCGCCTCCCTGTCTAGCACTACATTTAAACTCGTCTTACTGATATCTTCACCGACAACACTCTCTCGGATTGTGCATATGTACTAGTTCTCACTCATGAGACAAAGCCACCGTCCAAACTTCTTTTTTTTTTCGGGTTTTATCACACTTGTGGGCGGAAAAAACGACGCATCACAGTACCTATCTTTCACGTCCTGCGTTCAACAAACGCCAGGTTGAGCTTCCGTTAACCCTCACCAAAGTTAATTATAACGGTTTGCCCACGCACTGACGAGAGCACCTCTTGTCTAGGAGAACCCAAACAATTCTCCTTACAATCCCAACGAAAAGTCGTTATGAAGTCAGTTTTCCTACGAACATGGGCACTGTCTGTCCGGGGTGATACCCTGCCTTTCATATGGATCTTCTCTTGCAGTTTTTGCAGTCACCGGGTCGCTGTAATACCCAATCCCCATCCTGAGTGGAAGTTGATGGCAAAATTCCATACCAAACCATCTGACATTGCCAATTACGTTACCAACAACTAGTATTACATTGACAAAAACAAAACTTACAGAACAGATATTGATCTTCCAAATCCAACTGTGACTGAACTGAATTGATCAACATAATATATCTGGAGGCCTACCTAAATACCATCACATATTCCATTCGACTTTGTAAGAACGTGCCAGCTGACAACCTTCAAGCAGAAGCTCTCTTGTGCCAAATGGATTTAGAAGCATCTGGTGCTAAATGTTGGGCTTCTGGTGTACGCAACTCTCTGGAGAAAATGTGGCTATGCTTTCGTCTGGCAAAAACGCCAAGTCAACAGTCTCAAGTACACCTCAAATTATTTCACTAATCTATCAGGGCTGAAAGGACATTTATTTCCCGACCTTTCTATCTGAAATCCACAACAATAAAAGAGCTGCGACTACGAAAAATAAACTACGAACATACCGATTATTAACACAATCTTATAACGAAGAAGAATATCTTAAGATTACGCCATGGATCTACCATCACAAAACTAAGAATCAGTCGTCACAAATTACGAATCGAATCAGGAAGAAATAACCACAGTCCTCTAGAGCAAAGAAACTGCCTTTTTTTTTTAGTTTAGGTAAAGTAGAAGATGAAGTACAATTTACTGTGGAATGTCCGTTGTATGATAGCAATAGGAGCATCCTATTTGAATATGTGTCAAGTAAATATCCCCACTTCATACACTTGAACGACAAGGAGAACTTTTATTCCTGACAGCTTTTGATAAACCAACTCTAATTAACCATACAGCTAGCTACATTTATGCAATTACCAAGAAGCAAGAGGAAATCGAATGTACTAGAATAGATTAGATGCATATCTGCATATGTAGACGTGTGTGATTGTTTCCATTGCTGCATATATATATAACCGTTACCATTTGACCTGTACTTAGCCCAGTGGGGCAAAAATGTGCCATAAAATTCTTCATTCAATTATGTCACATAAAGAATGTCTGAAATTAATTCAAGACAATTAGTAGAGATGGCATTCTGGGGCTGCTGACTGACATACCTATACCAGCATCATGCGCTGTGGACCATATGGAACACAGATTAATGAGATTGCCATATTTGTATATAGCCGCACCTGTGCACCCCATTGTCAATCAGTCACTAATCCCCGGCCTTTTCCCCAGTCAATGGAGAGACACAAAAATACGCCCCCTCCCTAAGAATTCCCGAACGCGACTGACTGGAAAAAACAGCCGGCCAACCAGCCTACTTTCAGTGTTGAGGTGCGAGCAAAGTGTTCGAAAGAGTTGTTCATGATTTTGCGCTATTCAAACTTAAACGATATTGTGTCAACTGCATAAACCGCTTACCACCCTAATCGCTCGACCACATCTGCCTTGGTTAATATGAGAGATGACTGGCTGTCAGTCATGGAAAGAGGGGAGCTTGTTGGAGTTGAATATACAAATTTAGCGCTGCGTTTGATCTTGTTACTGACAGTACTCTCCTTGTCGCGGCCAAACCTAACGTGTTATAAATCATGGCCGACGATTTGAACCCAGAAGGAAGATTATTACAAACAAACCAGAAGCCCACCCACTGAAAACCAAGCAGCGTCCTAGATTCTGGATGTATCGAGATGTGGTCGTAGCTCGACTTATCATCGCACTTCGTTTGAAACGTGTTTGGCCTAACATACTTGGTAACGTCGACCAACTTATCTAAGACAAACGGGCAATCCTTATAATGAATGAATTCAGATATCTCTGATCACAACACAAACGAGGCTTAGCCGGATCCACCGTTAAGAGCATTATTAGGTAGGGTGGTGCGCCTTCACCTACCTTCCCCCAAAATTTAGATTGCGCCCGTTTCCAGCCTATCCAATAATGGAAAGGAAGCAATAAACTTCACAAAAGATTTACAATACACGTTGTTAACAAACACTTGCGGCTCAGGAAAGTCTACCTTAATTCGATTTCCCCGAAACTTGCCTTTAAATGGAGTAATGAACTTGTACACGTCTACCCCTTTATTCACCCACTCTAAGAGCATATCCTTATCTGGATGGTCGGCCAAAATCAATTTCCACTCCGCAGTATGATGGCCTAATTGGCCTGCTATAAAAGAATTAGGGTCTGTAAACTTGACCATAGCTGTACTCGCTTGCACAGACCCCGACGCGATATCCTGCACACCTGGAGCACTAGGGTTGGAATCATCCCACGGCTGACCTCGGAAGTCGACAAATCGGAGTTGTCGCTGTTGCGCCCGCTGCGCCGCCGACTCAGGGTCGAACGGATCTTGATATTCCCAGTCAGGAAAAGACCAATCGCGTCTAGCAAGTTTCCGCTCACCGAACTGCTAGATAGCAAGAGAGGAAACCTTAACTCTCTTGAAAACTGTAACCATAAACAGCGACAACACTCGAGCCAACCAAGGTCAGCCCTGAGACGAACCTCAACCCTTGGTTAAGGGCCTACGTAAGTAGAGGGTTGTTAGTAACCCGGCGAAGTTCGAAACAGGATTGAGAGGAAGGACGAGGCCACGAATACACAAATGGTCACCTTAAAATTATTATGGAGAACTAAGACAGAACCGAAAAATTTTGTTGCACTGCTTTGCCAAAGATCGATTAGAGTTGCAACTCCAATACCACGCACCCATTCCGCTTCTAAAGCCTGAAGGGGTTATCAAGAACTGCACAGCCAAGGAATTCCTCTTACTTCCCCTTGCTCAGCTTAACTTCAACCGATGCCGAACATGCACCGTTTTACGCAGAGACTTAGCTTCTTTAGTAAATGCCAATGGCAGTAAAAAACGAGAAAGAAGATTTCTTCGTCCTCCTTAGGGCCAAGCGCTCCCAGGACCATTCTCCCTAGATTCGGATGATACTCATAACCAAACGTCTGATTCCATACCTTACGTGTCCCAAAGATTCTAAACACCTGAACCTGCAACGGCACGCGCTCCTCAAACACTGAATCAACTTATCTATATTTGTATTCATAATCAGGGTGGATAAACACTGCTTACCAGGGAGACCCTGAGTACACGCATATATAGAGTTTAAACACAATACAAATATTTGTATACTAGTATACCTAACCAAGACAAGTCCACCCTGCAAGAAACACAATCATACCACTTCTCACAGTTGTTATCCGCACCGAATCGTAAAACAGGGCCTAGGGATTAAAAGTCGGATTCAGAAGTTTCTTAAATGAGTGGTGAGTTGTGGCCACTCTAACCACAGCTTGCAATTCCCTCCAAACAAATGCACCTATGTAAGAAGATTTTTTTTTTTTTTTTTCTACGGCCGGATGCGAGTTTGACCGTAGGGACCTGCAATGATTCATTTAAGAGTCTGCCCATTTTTGTACTTCAAACATGGTAGAAGATGACGTGCACTTCACTGTTGATTGTGATATGTATGACAAGATAGAAATGCGCTATCTTTTTATAAAGAAAGTAGCTTCCCTCACTTTAGACACATGAATAGCACTGACAAGTTTATAATCCTCATATGCTTTGACAAACCAACCATAGCTAAACCAATACAGTCCTACAGTTTCACAATCACCAAGACGCGAGAAGAAGCCGAACTTCTGTGTAGAGTAGATTTGTGATACTATTATAGTATACCAATCCATGTTATGTCTTGTTGCGACCTGTACTTGGCTCGTTTAACCAACAATGTACAATAAATGACTACAATCATTCATTCATTAAAAAATGAAACCACTACCCGATATCTAGCAGAAAACACAAAATTCAAAACTTCCGTTTCTTGACTCGTACATTAGTTGTCAGTCTATTCCCATCCAACCACCTCTCAGTACTGTTGCAATCAGTATTCAAAACAACATTTCTTGTAACCGACTTTGAAGAGTACTATCTGACCTTCAGTGGTTAAGTAGTTTGGCATGTCATCAATGTACAATATGAAATATAACAGTCCGAGCACGGCCCCTTGTAGGACGCCGTCTGCAATGAAAGACAATCACTAGTAGTGCCACCTACGACTGCTACCTGGCACCTGTTTGACTGAAACCCCAACAATTTATTAGAGTAGAATAGAATTCTTCTGGCAAAGGTAGGAACCCCTGTTCCTATTTAGGCCACTCACTCATTCTCAAAACACTGTCATCCCTGATAACTGCAGATTATCCAGGGCTTTTAAGATGTAGTGTGACCTGTGTTGCCTCAAGTGGTTATCCAGTCTCTCTTCAGAACAGTTTACGCTTGGAGATGTCACCACAGATTTTGGTAGCTTATTCCACCACGAGATAACCCTGATACAGAAGAAGTGTGTCCTTCTATTACTTCTCGATCGGCGCTTTTTTCTTAATCCGGAGACAGTGTTGTTCGAGTGTTCTTAATTAGCTCAAAATGACATATAGTGTTTATGAGATCTCCTCTGATTCTCCTAAAGACCAATGTTGGTGATTTCAGAGCCTTCAAACTCTCTTCAACGGTTAACCTACTAGGGCCGAGGACTCTCTTAGTTGTTCTCTTTCGGATCTTTTCAAGTTCCAGGACCTGCTTCAATGTATAGGATGACCATGTTGGAGCCTCGTACTCTTGACTAGTTGAATACCAGTGACTTATATAGGAGAAAGAACACCACCTTGTCTATAAATGCAAAATGTTCTCCAATGAGTCCTGCAATCTTATTTGTCTTAATACATATGTAAGATATGTGCTTACTGAAACTCAGTTCCCTGTCAATGGTGATGCCCAAGTGCTTTTCCTGCTGCGTAAACTCCTTTAGGGTACAAGTAACATTGCGGTACATTAACTATCTCGGGGTGTCCTTTTTCCAGCTTATCACTGTGTATTTCATAGTGTGGACACATTCTGATCTTTTTCATCAACACAAACTCTTTGTCTACTCTCTGACAGCAAAGATTGTATCCAACTTAAAGTATATTTAATCGACCTCCTGCACGAATTAGAGCAAAGGTTGGAGCCGTCCCAAGGCTGACCTTTACGATTGAGCTGCCAAACATTCAACTTAACATCCCTAAAAACTCCCAAACACAGACGCCACTTGTCACCAGACACCAGGTAGGTCTGCACGACCAACGAGAAAACAAACGAAAATGACAATGCAGCTTAACCGGACTACTACTAGAAACGACACATCGCAATCCAACCAAGGTCAGCCCGGGGACGGAACACCAACCCCTGGTTAGGGGCAGACCAACGTCAAGGGTTCTTAGTGACCCCGGTGCCCGTAGCAAGACTGAGAGGATGGATCCTCATGTACTTGAGTAAAGATTAGACGCAAAAATGCACACAAAAAATGTAAATGAATAAGTTACCAACGTTACCAGTATATGGATGTTGCCAGGTGATACGACTTAGCCCAGCGCGACAAAAAATGCAACTAAAGGTTGCAATCATTCATAACACTGCGAGCACACCCTTCGCCAAATTCACACGCCAATCTGCACCATGAAAATTTCAATGAAACCCTTGGCCAATATCCAAATCAAGTTTTACGTAAAAGATGCGAAGTCGAACTGCTGAAAACACATGCCAAATCATAACGGCGCGAGCACTGCATTTGCCAAAATCAAATAACAATCTGCGCCAATAAAAATTCACACGTCTTCTTCTTCTGTGTGTTCTGGCAGGCACCAAGTCAAACCATAACTTTGCGAGCACACCATTCGCCAAAATCACAAGTTTTCTCCTTCTTCTTTGCGTTTCTGTGGTTACCATGTCCAACCAAAAGATTACGAGCACAAATTCGTCAAATTCACATGTCTTCTTTTTCTTCTTCTTTTTTTTTTTTCTGTGGCCACCCTATCAAACAAAAACACTTCCATTATCTGCAAAGATGGAAGGATGCCTACTACTACTACTACTACTTCTTTGTGTTTCTGTGGCCACCATATATCAAACCCAAGACTACGAGCACAAAGTTCGCCAAATTCACATGTGGGGCCAGCCACCATATCAAACCCAAACACTGCGAGCAAACCATTCGCCAAATTCACACGTCTTGCTCTTCTTATATGTGTCTCTGTGGTCCCATAACATTAAAACCATAGCACTGCGAGCAAACCATTCGCCAATATCCGAAACGACTGCATCATACGAGCTAATTACCCCGAAAACGTGTTTAACTCCAAAGCTTCGAGCATGCCAATCACCAAATTAACATATCAAACTAAGTAATGCGAAAACATTTATCACCGAAATAACATACCTGCACGGCTGTGAAAATACCACTCACTTCGTGAAACTACTACTGTCAACCAAACGAGAACAATTTACGAACGGAAGTCAACATGGCAAAACCGCACAAACTAGGGAAAAAGAAAAATCAAACGCTCCTAATGTCACCTCACAAATGTGTGCTCCAAAATCCTGTGCGTTCCTGAAGTTCTTGGCCCTGTAGAGTTCCTCGCCTAACGCGGGCAGAATGGGTTGAAAAGAGCCGGCAGGACGTACGAGCAGGCAGGCGGGAAGTGGGGTGGGAGGGCAGGCGGGCACAGCTAGCCAAAACGATGAACTCAGGCGAACCAGCACCAAGCCCGACCTCTCCGGCGTAGATCGGCCAACATATGGGAATGAAAGGCGCAGGGCGTATAAAAGGTTCTATGCACAGGTGAGGATGTACAGGTGGTTAATGAGAGCACGTGGACTGCTCCCGACCAGGTGTCGCCTCTTAACGACGCGAAACCCGGTCAGAAGCAATCATGTGCCTCATTTGGAATAGGCCTTTGTATTATGATATACATTACGCACGGAATGGACATAAATGAAAGGAGGTTAGGTTCTTTGTTGGTGCGTTTATTTCATATGTATATGGCTCAAATAGTGCAATCTTCATCAGAATTTGCAACCTATGTGAAAAAGGATAAAATGCAAACAATTAACCTCACCGATCAAACATAAGATTGACAAAAGATTAAATGACCCAAAGTCCGAGTTTTTCTGTCAATTATCTAACTTTATGTAAACGAGATGTTATCAAATCACGAAAATCTTCAGAAGATCAATAGGCTACTAACTCAGTCCAATTTGTGACGGGGCAGATTTTCAGCGAAAAATACGGTCGACGCTCGGGCGACTTTAAAATTAATTTTAGGTAAGGTCCAGCCGATCGAAAAATTTGCCCGATGTTCGCTCAAATTATGACGAAGTTTTCAAAGAGACTCGTAATCTACAATAGCAGAAATAACCAGAACAAACGTTAAACGGACACGGGTTTTTACTTTGTTATACGTGTTATACTATATTACGTGTTCATAGATTCAGAAGAACTTAAATGATGACCCTCAACTCCTCCCTTCCCTCATGACTTTAATTAGATTACCGTACTGTGTAAAGCTCCTGAACCTGGACGGGTAATTTGTGCACAGTAGTGAATGTTTCTTTGTGTAATGACTAATCAGTTATTGTAAATAATATTAGATGTTATTTTGTCACTCGATCTTTATAACTATGTCAAGTTAGAGGTTGAAATACTGACCGTAAAAAACGACAATTCAGCCTTTTGTACATGTGCTGCAAGAGTTTTTAATGTCAATGGCAGTAAACCATTTCTCTCTCTCTCTCTGAAAATCAGCCTGCAGACCGATTGAATGAATGGATGAATAAAAACGTGCCCTCCCTGCTCCTGCCAGTCGTTCACCACGTTTTCAGAAATACGTGGCGGACGTGGCCTCCCAACAAAACGTAGGGACAAATTGTACGTACGGTGGGTTGTGCCCTTAGCTTAAGAGACAGAGAAGTGAATGAATGAATGGATGGATAGGTGAATAAGTGAATGAATGGATGGATGAGCAAGTGAATGAATGAATGCATTAATGAATGGACGGATGAATGGGTAAAGGAGCGAATGAATGCATGGGCGAGTGAATGGATGGATGGATGGATGGAAGAATGGAAGGAAGTATGTAAGTAAGGAAGGAAGGAAGGAAGGAAGGAAGGAAGGGTTTATTCGATCAATATGATCAGACAAAAAGTATATAGCAGCCACAGGCTGAATTGTATACTTTTACACTCAAAATCATTGGCTTAGGCAAATTACAGCGGACTTATAATAACAAAATTTGTATTAAAATCTGATATTCTCAAAGGTCCAAACAAATAAGCTGCTTAGGGATAATCATTGAGTCTATCCCAGAAATCACACCGATCTTTCCTATACTCCTGCACCAACTCGTTCTTGGGAGTGCTGATCCTTAAGTTGGTGAATCCGCCTTCTTCGTTGTACCTCGGCCAGTTGACGGCGTCTCCTCCGGATCCGGCGGTGCCTGGGACGTGGGCGCCCCGCCCGGGTTTGTTAGGATCACCGGTGTGCGCGAAGTTCCCGTAGTGGCGCGCGATGGAGTCCGCCATGACCTGCTCGTCAGCTGTCATGTTCTGGCCCACCAGGCTCTCAATCTGGAACGTGAAGGGTAGGTCCTCTCCATGGCAGCAGTGCCCTTCGCAAGAGTCTTCACCCTTCCAGATGCCCTGAAAGGACCAGACGTGGTCGAACACGTAGAGCCAGACGTCGCTGTTCCCCGACGCGGCGGCGCCCCTGATGGCGTTCCGCGTCGGACACGTCAGGAGAAAGTCCGTGGCGGCCATCGCGAGGTTGTCACGCTGGTCCGCGGAGGATGCAGGCGGGTACTCTCGAAGAACAGACAGCGTCTTCTCGCGGAAGATGCCGAGGATAACCCCGCTGTACACAGCCCTGGACATCGGCGTTTCCCAGCTGCCGTAGATGTAAAGACGGGCTTCTTCCATGACAGTTCCCATAATGAACGGCTTTCTTTGCAAGTGTCCCTTCGCGAAACTGTCGATGAGTTGCTCTTGGATGATGTCGCCGTCTATAGTCGGACCCCAGGGGATGAACATCTCTAGGGGGGAAAGCGGGTTGACTGTGAATTTCTTACACAGACGCTGCGCCTTGAGGATCTGCTTGGAGCTCGCCGACCGAAGACACGTCATGTCGCCATGGGAACAGTTCAGCAGCTCGGCGAAGTGGTTCCCCAGTGAAACCGCCTCCCAGCGAGCTCTGAAGGGAATGCCGAACGGCACGCTCATCATGATGCTCCTCTGGAACAGCTCGGAAGTCTTGTTGTAGGTGAGATGGACGCCAATCGAAGCCGACCCCGCGCTCTGTCCGAACGTTGTGACCCGGTTTTTGTCCCCTCCGAAGTTCTCTATGTTGTCCCTCACCCATTTTAGCGCCGACAACTGATCCAAGATGCCGTAGTTCCCCTTCGCCGCGTCTTCCCCGTCTCCGGCCACAAGAAAGCCGGGCGCTCCCATCCTGTAGTTGGTCGTGACGACGATCGTGTCGGTCTTGTTCGCCAAGAATCTGCCGTCGTAGAGAACAGCGGAGCCCGATCCCGAGTAGTACTCGCCACCATAGAGCCAAAACATGACGGGGAGGCGCGCTGTGGCGTTTAGAGCCGTCCGAGGCGCGAAGACGTTAAGATACAGACAGTCTTCACTGATCTTCAGCCCGCGTGGACACTTGTGTCGTGGGTCTTCAGGATGATTGGGATTGCAACCGGGCTGGAGGCAGCCCGGTCTCGGTATGGTCCCGTCGTAGGTTTCCGGAGACCAGGCGGTGTCGAAAGGCACCGGCGGTTTCCATCGCAGGTTACCGGTGGGAGGGGCCGCGAAGGGGAGACCAAAGAAGATGGCTCCCTCCTCTACGTACATTCCTTTCACGGGCCCATATTGAGTTTGGACGACGGGAGCGTCTTCTTGAAGCTTGTACGCAAGGCCACCCACGGTAAAAACTGCTGTGTAGACCAGCAGAGAGCACAGCACGGCTCGAGTGTGAGTCGAACGCATCGCGACAGTTTGTGCTGCCAGTGACAGTCTGAGACGAGCGGCACAGTAAACTTTGGACCGGTGTTATTTCGTCAGATGGTTTTAGTGATGAAATAAGTTATCTAACAGGAGGTTTGTTGACTTTTTACAAGGGACGCAAAAATATTTGGTCAGCAGCCAAAAGATAGAGATGTTTACACCGGTACAGTAGGCTAGCGGACGTGGGATCGAGTGGTCACGAGTTCGAATCCTGGCTTCACGTTGCGTCCGTCTAATCTCCAAGCAGACGTGTTAGTTGGATGAAAAAAGATAAGAATTTGGCCAAATACTAGGGACAAGTAAGTTGCCATGGGATTTCAGTGAGTCTTTTGCAGTCTATCCAGCTATCCACCGGTCGGACAGTTCACTCCTAGGCCAATGAACTACTAGTAGACTTTTATTCCTAACTTGGCCAAAGTCCCCTATTACTATTCGGCCAGGCGGAGTCTGGTAGAGACTAGTGTCCTTCAGACTAGTGTCACTCACTTTATGGAGCGGTGACGGCGGTCACACGAGGTTGTATAGAAAAGACTGATTATTTTGGTGTAGGTTGCAGAGAAGAAGAAGTTTTGTTTGATTACTCTGACTTTTACTATGCAGCCTTTTTATTCAACGACAGAATCCGACTTTTTCGGCTGCAAATAAACTTGAACTATTAACACCAAAAATATTTGGTCAGCAGCCAAAAGATAAGAGATGTTTACACCGGTACAGTAGGTTACCGGACGTGAGGTACCCTGGGAGCCAGCCGGGATCGGGCAGCAATAACATTTTATTCGGTGGCCCAAGACAGTCAGGCCCGCCGAGCTTCTATTAGCGCCCCGGGGAGTTTAAGCCCGATAAAGTTCACCTGAAAAGGGTAGCGATAACTCATTCGGGCTTAAACTCCCCGGAGCGCTAATGTGAGATCGGCGGGCTGACTGCCTTGGCTCCCCGACAAAACTCGCTAGCTACCCTGTCCTGTCTGGCTCCCAGGGTAACGTGAGATCGAGTGGTCACGAGTTCGATTCCTGGCTAGACGATGCGTCCTTCTAGTCTCTTTATCTTAAAGTTTAAACCCTAATCCTCCGGAACATTACGGAGTTGGTTTTCATTACATACGCCGCTGACGGTGATTATTTTAAAGTCCTGTTAAAATACAGGCCTATTTTTTCGATTATTCGCTTTGGGACAAACGTGGAGACTGTGGCACTTCTCTCAACTTATTTATTTATTTATTTGAACAGTGCCACTTACAAAGTACAAACAGATGAGAAATGTAGTATTTACCTCCCCGACCAGATACTCATTTTTACACCTGGGTGAAGTGAGGAAGGTCGTGTAAAGTACATTTCCCAAGGCACAACGTCGGGGGCACGGCGAGTATCGAACACGGGACCTCTAGGTTTCGGGTCAAACACTCTACCAGCTACGCCACACACGACGTCACAATATGCTTAGCCGGACTGTGGGCGGTATAACACCACTAGCCGACCCGAAGACAGTGCTGATCAGGCTAGCGCTGCAGTAAACGTGGTTCAAACAATTTGGTGGTTTGAATTTCCCGCCATCATCTCAATTTTCGCGTTGAAAATTGTCAAAGGTCATTGTTGCACACGTTCCGAAAATCAGACGGCACCCAACAAGAACAGCACGCTTTAATAGAATCGACCGATCGTTGGGCTGTGTATCAATCACATTTTGTGTATCGAATAGGATCGAATTGGCTTTTTTGGTACGTATGTGTATCTCTTCATGATCCTTCATCTGTACAACACATCTGTAAACTGTACTGCATGTGGGAAGGCGGATTTATTCCTGGGCGTTTTCGTGTCCTGCCGAACGCTTGCATATTTATAGGTTTTACCCTGGAATGTGTTATGCATGCTAGAGTTGACCTACATTCGACCATTGCTTTTGCATGTCCGACCGCTACAGCGTTTCCTCAATAAATTTCTGCATGCGCTTACTGTAACGGAAATGTGTGTTAATTTATCTTCGATGTATCAATATACGAAGCTTTAAAACTCTGACGTGATTTGAATAGCATTCAGCGTAATGATAATTAGTAATGATTATGATAATAATTAACAATAATTTGGTGCAGTAATGCAAAGTGAATGACTTTGAATGTTTTTTTTTAAAGCAAGCTCATTTATATTTTTACAATTGTTGTGCAATAAAGTTATGCCGCGGAATCGTCGTCCGATCGATTTTCGTCAAATGTGACGGGGTATAACGCCATCAATACTAGAAATATCACTAATAGCATCTGCGGCCGTCTGTATCAAGTAAACGACTGGAACAGCCGCTGCGAGATAAACAAAATATTTGAAGCCATCGATCTGACCTAGATAACGTTATAGCATCTCGTTAAATCATCACGATGTCATGTATATTAGGACAGCGTGGCACTGCAAAAGTTACTATGAGGTCTCATTCCACAATTTCGCCGTCCCATAGAAATGCACGTTACAACACACAGCTTCTATGCCCGCAAATACAATTAAAAAAACAGTATTTCTGTAAATGTTTTGCTTTCTATTGCAAGTGCACTAGTTCGTTGGACAATAAAACAATGACACCCAAATCCAGCCCACTGAACTATAGTTATCGGATTTCAAACTGTAAGTACCCGATAGCCACTCGAGGGCCTTTTGAGCAGAGAAAGGCCTGGCCGCAGAACTCAAAGCAAAGGAACTTACACGTACGCAAATCGCTGGCATTACGAAACTTTCCGGCATGATGATAGCAGTAATATACAAGCTTTCAACTCAAATCCTTCTTATATCAAGTGGGGGCGATGAAAGGGAATTTATCATCCACCTAAACACAATCATATTTTGAGCACGTACTCGGAGTAATACAGAAATGAGACCATAACAGTGCTACATAGAAAGGAAAGGCAGAGGGAAAAACTATAGCCCCATAGCCTTCAATCTCCAGCTTTATAGAAATTACAAAATATTTGAACCCTTCGATCTGACATAGATATTAACGTTACCTCATCTCGTTAAATCGCCACGGTGTCACGTATTCGTACTTGTTTCTTTTTAAAATTTGCTTTCAGATATAGAAAGCCTAAATAAGACCGCGACAACGTTTGAATAACACTAAATCAAATTCAAAATATATCCCGCAAATTCAGATGAGGAACAATCGATCTTTATCTCATCTCTCACATAATTCACACTCATTTTGATTTATTCAATTTTTGCTGAAGTAGCCTTTTAGCTATCAATTCCCCATTGGTTTCTGGGATAGGCAGTAGATAGAAGCTCGAAATGAACTCATCTCAAAGAAATCTGCACTATATAATCATTACACCAAATGTGAGTCCGGGACTGTACGTGCCGTCATTAACAGTTGCAGGGCGTAAAATTACGGCTGATATATGAATGGATTTTATTGCACCTCAGTTGTACATGGCACAATGCAGGGTTCCAGGCAGTCTGATTTTTTTCGTCCCTTTGTTTGATATGGCCTTAAATTATGACTAGCTCCGAAGGGGGGCATGCAAAAGCTTAGTGTTTACAATGTATGGCATCCGACGCACGGTGCTTGCGTGCTGAATAACATCGTGTGTCTGTCGTGCAGTTGGTACGTCAATCACTCTATCTAACTTGGCCTAACTTGACCCCATTCTACACTGTTGTATTTCACCCAGCATTGTAAACAGGGACTTAAGTGCTTAAGAATTTTATACGATATATAGCATACGGTGTCACAGAAGGAAAATATTAGCATGAGTGAAAACAGGCATTTCAACAAAGTCATTTTTCAGCGTTTAAGCGAGCTTTTATTTCCAAGCAAACCTACTTAGTCAAAATTTTCCCGCGTCTAGTAACACTGGCCTGCAAGTCTGTTTTAGCATGTCTTTCCACAGGCATTCTGAAGACATGTTCTGTGTAATTCACTCCCCTGTCTGTGATTTTGGTGCCAAGGGGTTTGTCCCGCCCCTTTAAATCACTTATTAATCTGTAATTTTATATCTGCATCTATCGAAGGCACCGTTGTTGTTGGAATGCATAAATCTTTCTTTTTTTATGTTTTTTCCAAGCAGGGTCACCATGGAAATGACTCCTTCTCAACCACAGTCTTCGCCACCAGGAGACCCCGCCTACGCCCCGAGCAACCAATCACCGACTGCCACGTCAGTTGGTCCCGCCCAACCAGCGTCCATGCCGCCAGGAGACCCCGCCTACGCACCGGGCAACCAATCACCGGTTGCCCCGTCAGTTGATCCTGACCAACCACAACCGTTCGGGACTACAGCGCCTGTATATCCCCCGCCAGGTGGCCAATCACAACCCTTCTCTCCACCTGACCCCGCCTACCCACCTGGAACCAACCAATCACAGCCCGTCTCTACACCACCTGACCCCGCCTACCCGCCAGGAATCGGCCAATCACAACCCGCCGGACCAGGAGGTCCAATTTACCCGCCTGGGCAGCAGGCCTACCCCCAGCCCCCACCCCCGGGGACCCCTACGTTCGCCCCAGGACCCGGGTACGCCCCGCCCTCGATGCCTGCTGGCCCTGGAGCAGATGGGTACCCGCAAGTTCAGGAAGCTGATATCAAAAGGTAACAAGACAACAAAGTTGTTGGATTACCTTACCCCATTGCTGTACTTTATTTTATTCTATTTCACATTGTGTTGTCCTTTGTCTATTTTATTTTCAAATGTCCCAGTGGTGATGATGATATTAGCTCTGCTAGAGTACATCACCACTGTGTCTTGTTCTTTGATATGTTTACCAATAAAAAAACAAGACAACAAAAATGGAGAATAGATACGAAAAATGATCCAGCCTTTTTGCTTTCTGAAGCATGCCAAAGCAATGAAAATTCACTAGCCCCAGCTTGAATCCTACTCTTCCAAAGTTTCCAACAAAAAGAGCCACTGAAGGAAAATGAGGAAAATAATCAACAAACATATCAGCTTCAGATAACGTAATATCTTTCATTCCTTGCACTGTGAGTTTTCATGCATGAATAAACAAAGATCCAAACAAACGAACAATTTTTCTTGCAGCTATGAGCACGTGACCGAAGACGAGGCCCGTGAGCTCTTTACCGAGCACGTGTCGCAGCAGGCGTGTTGGAGCTCTAAACCCGCGAAGGAGTTCGAGTCCTTCGATTCTCTCACGCATAGCAACGCCTATCACGTGAGTAGTTGTCTCCAACTATTTGCAACTTGTGGCATCGTGTGTGTCCTACTGGTAGAGCGTTACGTTGGGGTCGGAACCTAGAGGTCCCGAGTTCGATGCCGTTGACGCCGTGCCCTTGGGAAAGGCATTACTTCATCCATGTGTAAATCGGTACCTGACTTCGGTTGGGGAGGTGAAAAGACCTCCTTTACCTTCTGTCTGTATTTGGCATGTTACTAAGTTGAGTGCAGTGCCACACTGTCCTCGTCTGTCCTAAAGCAAATTAAGGAAAATATATTTGCATTATGACCTGTTTGGGGGTTTGCATAGAATTTTGACACCCCCTCCCCCAAAATCGCATTCACTCCATATGGCTACAATAGACTCACTATCTCTTCACCTTTCACTATCTCTTTCAGGTGTAAAGTACGCTTCGCGTTTATGCATTTCTTAATTTCCAGGTTTCGACGGACCAGTTTTCTTCAGAAAACGATGTTAACCTGTAAGTTCTAGAACGAAGGAATTTGGACATGTCTAATCTTTCGACTGCAAAACTCTTGGTCTTGGTTAAGGAATTAGTGAATCCACTGGGGTCTTCTTGTAAATTCGATTAGTGAATTATATCTGCATGGACGTACGCTTGTTTGTCTTTTAAGCTAAGGTCACAACCCGTCGTACGTGAAAATTGTCCGTACGTTTTTTGGGGAGGCCACGTCCGCCACGTATTCTGAAAACGTTCAGGCTATACAGGGCAGGCGTGTCGCCCGTACTGGCACGTACGGGGGCGAATCCACAGCCCGATGGCACACAAAGTTTTGCTTGCACGTAAAGTTCTACGGCGTGTCTGCGTGCTCCAAAATCCGTCGGATTTCCTACGAGTTCGTACGGACGCAGTACGTACCACTTACGGACCCCAAAAGATTGCCCATGGTTTGGCACGTAGACAGCACGTATTTGCACGCACGCACTTACATGTAGCTTAAAAGAGTACTTCTGTGTTTCTTCAGTACACGTTGGAAACTTTTAGTGAGAAAAGATGGACAGAATCGGCATTTGAACCTTTCACTGGTAAGTCTCCACATTTGCCTAACTTTCTTCATCTTCTTCTCTTAAAGTTTGTTTCATCATACTGATTTCTAATTGGTAATGTTCTTTTGCAACCGGTGCAATAGCCGAGTGGGTAGAGTGTTCGCCTTGCATTCGGTAGGTCGTGAGTTCGATCGCCGGCCGAGTCATACTTGGCCTTCATAAATGGTACATGCTGCTTTCTCTGCTTAGCACTCAGCATTCGAGAAATAGTATGGGAGTTGAGCACACGCCACTACCAGTGTACTAGCCCCCTGCTGTAATGATTGCACAAAGTTGTGTGGCCCAGGGCTACTGAAACAGAGATGGGCGCCGCCCTATGCGCCACCAGGCGTGGGAAGGAACTTTGAATGTTCTTTTTTGTCTCTGTCCTTTGACATCTACTAGAATTTCTTTTCTTCGTGGTTCATCTATCTTGCCTTATACCTTGTTCCACATTTTATTGCCTACTATAAAGCATTATTCCTTGCTCCTTCAGTCCTTATGTAGCTAGAGGTGATCAGAAGTTTTGACTGTATTCCGTTGTGCTCACCAGGCCAGTGTGTTGACAGCACGGAATATGGCACCCCTCCCGGGAATTGGGAAGTTCCACAGAAACCGCCGGCTCTGTTCCAGGAAGAGACCCGGAGTGTGGAGTTGCCGCACACTGCGTCAGTCAGGGTGAGAACTCCTTCCTTCCTTCCTTCCTTCCTTCCTTCCTTCCTTCCTTCCTTCCTTCCTTCCTTCCTTCCTTCCTTCCTTCCTTCCTTCCTTCCTTCCCATTCATTCACTCATTCATTCACTTCTCTGTCAATTAAGCTAAGGGCACAACCCGCCGTACGTACAATTTGTCCGTACGTTTTGTTGGGAGGCCACGTCCGCCACATATTTCTGAAAAAGTGGTGAACGACTGGCAGGATCAGGGAGGGAGCATGTCAACGCTAGGCACACAGTTTTGCCTGCACGTAAAGTTCTACGGCGTGTCTGCTCGCTCCAAAATCCGTCGGATTCCCTACGAGTCCGTACGGAGGCGGTACTTACCACTTACGGATCCCAAAAGATTGCCCACGTTTTGGCACGCAGACAGCACGTATTAGGACAGTATAACGATGACCGAAAGGTCGAGTCTACTTAGAAAAAGAAAGCTAACAATTGGCTTCTTTTTCACCCACTTTATGCACTGAACTAGCCTGATTAAATCTCGCTTATAGCAGCCTGCCCATCATCCACTGGCCTCCTGCGGGGCAGGGGTCACTTACAGCACCGGATAGCAGAGTTTCTGTCACACTATATCTTCTTCTGAATAGACTCTTGTTACACAAACCATTGCTTTATTCACTCCGACGTTTCGGTGACCGTCTCTCACCTTCTTCAGAGCAAATCTCACTGGTTCACATTGTACTGCAGGACAGGTGTCGCTGCTCACAGTTCAGATGCGGTCACAAAACGTAAAGTATTTACATATGTACAGATTTATATATCTTCTTCTGCACTCCCTTCCAGCCTTGCCACATTGGCTGTGACGGCACCGGCAAACAGAAGTGCTCCGAGTGTGACAGCAGTGGCCAAGTGGTGTGCCCAAGATGCAACGGGACCCGAGTGATAGACGGAGGTGACCAAACCGGCCCTTGTCATCTCCCTTGTTACCAGTGCGAACACCAGGGCTTCGTCAAGTAAGTTTTTGTATCCAATTGCAAAGGAACATCAAATTTTGATAGGATTTTTTTCATCAACCAGTGACTAGTTTTGACAGGTAAGCACACGTACCTCCAAATTTTCGATGACTGTCGGTCCATCATGATCACGAAGTGACCTAGTTCTCGCGAGAGTTGCGAGAACTAGGTCGAGACTTGCGTGGATCTTCTGCCCCTCACCATGGTAGGACTTGGGCGGCTTCCAGCAATCGTTGCGATTCAGGGCTCAAGTTATGCACAACTTATATTCTCACCGCCGCCACTTGTAACTTGTATATACAGTGGAAGCCAGTTAATTGCACGTCGGATAAACGCACACTTCGGTCAATTGCACGGAATCCTTAAATCCCGTGGTGGTGCGGTTGTGTAATTTCTATTATTATGAAATATCTATTACTATGAAATATTTTCCCAGCGACCTGTGGAGCCTGGTTGAGGCTAAGACTTTCATACGGACCTCATACGGAGTTGAATATATACGCACGTGTGAACCCATCTTTACCTTTCTAATGTTTGATGTCCATAATGCAGGTGCCGGGACTGTAAAGGCACTGGATTGGGAAACTGCGACACCTGCCAAGGACATGGTCAGCTCAAGCACTACCAGCAGCTCAACATTGAGTGGTAAGGGATGAACATCAAATGCCTTCAAGTTCCAGAGTTACCAACCTAGGATTGATGTGTTCAAAAAGTCGTACTTTCTCAGAACTATCGTACAGTGAGTGGAACTTGTTGTCACACAGTACAGTAGGGGCATCTTCTCTGGATAGTTTCAAAGAACGCTTGCAGATAGATCTGCAAAGGTTAGGTGTGACAGGTTGTTCGGTGTAATATAACCAGCTGCTGCCGCGCCGCGTGCCTTCGAAGCTGGAGTGTTACGCCGACGGGAGGTTATACAGGTACAGAACATTCTACAGTTAAACTCCCTAAAATGATTTAAGGTTGGTTGAACATAGGATATTGGATATTTCTTTTGCACAGCAAGTTCAGTTTCACCTATTTACGTTTCGATGCCTGTCAGACATCTTCATTAGAGTCTCTGACTGCTGACTGGAGTGCTGTTTCCCTAGCCTGATTAAATCTCGCTTATAGCAGTCCGCCAAACATCTGCCGTCCCCTAGCGGAAGGGGACAGTTACAGCCCTGGACAGCGGAGTTTGCGTTACACAGACTACTGTTTCCCGTGTTGGAGAAAGTGCCTCGATCAAGTTGAAATAAAAGTCTTACTCTTGAAACTTTCATACTTCTTAGTACTTAGTATCTTTACAAATTCAATGTGACCAATGTTTAATATGTTTTTACATATGTAACTTTAAGCTAATCATTTATACTTTACTCGATAAAATAATGACTCACTCCTCTCATTCACACTCAGGAAAACCCACGTGAGTGAGCATATCGTGGAGCGGTCGTCTCTTCCTGACGAACTGATGAAAGGCGTGACGGGGAAGGAAATCATCAAGGACGAGCGCTTCAGGGTAACTCTAGTTCACCTTTATCCGTAAGGGTAACCTTTATCCGTTCGTTTTAAGAACAATGTATTGAGGTATATCAAGTCGATAGATGATGGTTTCAAACTGCAAAATTTTGAAAATAGTACTACAGTGAAAGCCAGTTAATTGCACGTCGAATAAACGCACACTTCGGTCAATTGCACGGAATCCCCAAATCCTGTGGTGGTGCGGTACAACTGGGTAACTTCGCATTATTGCACACACCGGATAATTGCACGGAATTCCCTGGCAAATTGGGTGTGCAATTAAGCGGCTTTCACTGTATTTGAAACTGCCGTCCACCGACTTGATAGCCCTGGATACCCTGTTTAGCAACACAACGGATATAGGTTACCCCACGCATAATGGTGAAATGACGTGGATTTTTTGCATTTTATTTGAAAAAAAACTTGAAAATCTATTATTCCTTTCTTGAGCTTTCCTCTTCGTAATTTTGTTTCAAAATGCCCCTCCAATTCCAACCCTAGCCGCTAAAAGGCCAAAACTTTAATACGTTTCTTCTTCTTGAGCACAAAAGCTGAAAATTGTGATCTAGCTTACTTGTTCAGAACACGATATCATGAAATATGATGTAACCAGAAATGTAACATTTACATAATGTTTACCTTCGCATGGCTTAGCCTAACAAAATGCTATTCACTTTAATATTATCCAACAACATTAATACATATATTTGTGTGCATTTAGGTGTATCCGATTGGTAACGTGGACAAGGAGATCATAGAACATTCTCAACGACTGGTCCAAGAGCACAACACTGCGCACACTAGTCCTGACGAGAGAATCCACATGCAGGTACTGTGTCAATTTGGGGCTTGTATGCCTACTTCTTTCTCCCCCTCTCTCTTACTCCTCTGTGTGTGTGTGTGTGTGTGTGTGTGTGTGTACGTGTATATATATATATGTGTGTGTGTGTGTGTGTGTGTGTGTGTGTGTGTGTGTGTGTGTGTGTGCGTGTGTGTGTTTGTATGTGTGTGTGTGTGTATGTGTGCCTGTGCGTGTGTGTGTGTTTGTGTGTCTGCCGGTATATGTATGAGCGACTTTGTATTCTATAAGATATAACGTCCTTGGTTTCAGCTTGCAGTTTCTGTATGCTCTGCTGGGCTATTACGTCAGCTATCTCTGCTTGTCACAAATATTTTATTTTCTAACGAAAAATAAAACAAGCAAACTAACAAAAGTTTTATTTTCTAGCGACAAAACAAAATAAACAAACAAACAAACAAATGTTTTCTTTTCTAGCGCCACGCTGTTGTGACGAAACCGGTTGCCGAGGCGACATACACGTGGAATGGAACAGCCTACACCTTCTACATCTACGGCTCTGAGAAGCGCGTCTTCGTGCCCGACTATGCTGATACGTGCTGCTGGGGCTGTTCCATTCTCTAACTGTACCCCCTCAGTTATTCATCATTTAATAGAACCGTCCGATGTCGATGAGCGACCAGAAATCATTGTCTAGCTACGAATATCATGAAAGATCATTTCAATACGTGATAGAACTTTATTGCACTTGTCAACTCTACAATTCTACATGGCAAGAACTATTACACAAAGTATTACAAAAAATACAAAATAGATGTATAGAGTAAAACTCAACATCCTGATTAACATAATAATAAGACTAATACAAGTCTTTGATGATAATACAGTGTTACAATCAAGTAGGGCTAGTAATGAATTTCGATATTCTTTCTAATAGCAAAGCAGTCTTTGATATACCAGTTTTTTTGCCTATCTTTGCCTAATTGAGAGATAAGCTAAATAGTAGTACTACTTGGAAACGGTCAGACGTTTCCTGAGGTAGCATCCAATACCTTTCGTCGGTGACACTGAACAGATCTGTAGAAATTCAGGTATTATGTCCTAAACTACAGTTAGTATGTTAGTATGTAAAAGAAGTGAAGACAAAGTTCAAATAGTGTAACGCGAAACAGAAGTTAGGCAACGTGAAGACAAGGTTGATGCAAGTTTGAGGTTAATGCAGATATCATTGAAAACTGTTGAAAGTCATTGAAGGTCATTGAGCGCTGACCGAAACACCGATGAGAGATCTATGAAAAGTTAGCGCTGAGCTAATCTCCAAGCAGATCCTACGGTAACATAAGATAGTATCAAAAGCATGTGTTTAGCTACCGGGGATCTGCCGGCACTGAAACAGGGAAGAGCATTTCTTTTCAACACTGGTGCTACTGCCCCTCCCTGTGGCCATTTTAACAGTTACTGTACGTGAATATTCATGGTGCTAATGATTTTACGAGCGACTTGCGTCTTCATGGCAAGTGTACACCTCTTGTAATCTCCAAGCAGATCCTACGGTAGCATAACATAGTATCAAAAGGTGCCAGAGGAGTGAAGCAGGCTTAGAAGTTTTTCGCTACCAGGGAAATGGCAAATGGACACCTCTTGGATGACTACACTCGTCCAGTTTGGTGCTATCTTATGCCAATGTGGGATCTGCTTGGAGATTAGCGCTGAGCATTCTCGGTGTTGTCTCTGTGTAATCCTCGCCCAAGAATATGATGTATGTGCCATGACATTGTCACTCTTGCAATGGCCCTGAGAGCATGAACATAGTCACAAACGGACCCAAAACCTGCCAAAGACCCTTTCATATTAGGGTGGGTTAATTTTTGTCACACGTGCGTATACAGTAGAAGCCGCTTAATTACACGGCCTATTTGCCAGTAAATTTCGTGCAATTATCCGGCTGGTGCAATAATGCGAACTTATCCAGCTGGACCGCACCGGTTTGAGATTTTGGGATTCCGTGCAATTAACAGAAGTGTGCGTTAATCCGTTGTGCAATTAACTGGCGTCTACTGTATATTCAAGTCTGTTTGAGGTCTATATGGAATTCTTTTTTAATTAGCCTCTACCAGACTAAGGCTAATGTGTGGATAGAAGTAAAATGTAATTTGTTCTGCTATAAATAAATTTCCCTGTTATCTATAGCTAACAAGTACTCTCTTTGCATTCTTATGTCTTTTTCGTGTCGCTGAGTGTCCGGTACCCCACCCCACCCCCGTAGTTTCACCCAGGTTAGGTTGTGTTGATACCTTATAATCCAATCTCCAAGCAGAGTTACCAGAGGCATAAGATAGTATCAAAGATGGCTAAGGAGTATAGCTGGCTAAAGATAATCTCCAAGTAGATTCTATGGTAGTATAAGGAAGGAGGTTGAAAGAGGGGATAAAAGCTGGCCAAGGAGTACAGCTGGCCAAAGGGAGTCATTGGGTCAGCTTTGATACTATCTTGTGCCACTGGTAAATCTGCCTGGAGATCACTTATAATCGGCAAAGCCGGGCAATCGGGAAAATTGTGCTGAAAATGGGCTTTCCAAATAAAAATAAGCCGTTTCTACTGTATCTACTGTATCTACATCTCTGTCTACATCTCAAACTAGCACCACATGAACTCAACCTTCGCAAAAGCTTCAACGGATCATTGTAGACGTTACCGGGCAGCGACCTTCGGGAGCGGACTAAAGCGAACAAGGCTGGACTCCAGACTAACTACATGGATACTATAAACCCAATTTTCACGATAAATCACATGTGCTCACTTGATAACGCCGGGGTGATTAATTGTTGCTGTTGTTGTTGCGTTGCTAGGGTGGGAGGATCAGTGGTAACATAGTGTACCCTGCCAACCCAAGGGCCTCTTGAGATATCTTATAGTCTCGAGCGAGGTCACACTCCTCTAAAGATATACAAGCTTGACACGACAGAATGTACAGTGACTTTTGTATGGTCAAACATAAACTACAAAAAAGTGAATACAGAATGAATCATAAAACTCTACTAACTGAACAATATAGGATGATTAGAAAACCTCCATACAATCAGGTGGGGCTAAACATGAGTGTCACTAGGGCTGTGTACCTAAATACCCGTACCTGTACCGTACCTAAAAACTTGTTTAGGTACAGGTCCGGACCTAGGCATCTGTGTACCTGTACCTGTACCTAAACAAACTAAATCACTATTAAACACTACTTTTTAAGACTGCTGGACAAGTAAATCCCGAATCAACAATGACAATGGTAATAATCTTTCAGTTGAAACTTAAGAAAACTTGCAAAGAAATTGTTTTGAGATTCAAATATGTAATTCCCCATACAAAGATGACAATTTATCACTAGCAAAGACAGTTAGCTACATGTTTAACTTACATATACGAGGGGCGTTCAATAAGTAATGCCCCTGACCCATTTCCCATAGCAGGAGATTAATGAAACTTGGCATAGTTATTAGTCTTTCTCTTCATAGGAACCACGCAGAGTTATGCATTTCTCCCATCGTTTTATATAGCTCTGGCCCCCTTTTTGTAGGACACGCCAGGTTGGTCCTCCAACAGATGCCTCATCAATCGCAGAAGAGGGAAGACCAGGTCTGGGAGCTGTTTCCACAGACTTCCGTACATGTTTGAATTCAGGATGCCAGCGTTTTACAAGGTCATATGATGGGGCATCATTACCATAAGTTTCATTCATTTCATCAAAAGTCTCCTTTGGTGTGCGTCCTTTTAAATACAAAAACCGGATCACTGCGCGACGCTCAACTGGCTCCATTTCACACCTGGTCCATTTCACACCTGACTAAGTTCAAACACCAGTAAATCAGAAACCACAATTAGTTCAGAGCTGTCTTTTGCAACATAACCCATAGAGATATGAATTATTACACATACAAAATTTCATTTAGATCAGACAACTGGAAGTGGGTCAGGACCATTACTTATTGCACGCCCCTCGTATTTGTCCAATTTCTACAATTAGATCACCGAACCACGAAGCCTGGTTTGGATAATGGTCCTACTCGGCCGGCTGACTCCCCTAGCGAACTATTGACTCTATTTGTCCAATTTCTACAATTAGACCACCGAACCAGGGAGCCTGGTAGAGGCTAATGAAATGCCTCCAGACGACTCTGTCTCGCAAATCACAAAGCAATCTTTTAGACATTTACCTATCTTAGCATTATGAGAGCTGTCGGATCTAAAGATAGAGTAAAATCTACTTCTGGTATCGCAAAGTCTGTAGTGTTTAGACATAGTATTGTGTGAGTACTGCCTCCTGTTTGGGCACACTAGCTCAGTACATTGTCGGCCTTGCTGCGGCCGAGCAATTTTACAGAGCGATCAACAAAGTTCATCGATAAAAACGGAATCTTTTTTGTGTGTTTTGTTGTCTTCTTGATCTAGTCATGATGATACTTGTGTGTCTTCCACGATATTTCTATTACTGTAAATGCATTTAAGTTCGTCGGGATTTACTTTCGCGGTAGCGGGAAAATGGAGTGTTCGCGGTGGTTTTGAGTTCGCGATAGCACCATAGATTGCAGTCTCATACTATGATCGAAAAACGTTCGCGGTGGTTTTAAGATCGCGGTGAATTGGTCACCACGAAAACCGCGAATATAAAACCACCGCGCGCACATTTCTGCATTTACAATATTACACAAAGAGTAACACAACTCCAATTTATATAGCAGCGACGCCTAACCTCCAAAGCAGGCTTTCTGGGGCCTTTTTCGACTCATAATACACTTTTGCTGGCCATTTCTTTTTGTACTGGGTCGCTGATTGCCGACCGTCGCTGATTACTGGCCCCGTACAAAAAGAAATGGCCAGCAAAAGTATATGCCTGCTATGGAGGCTAAGCGATGCCCAGCTTTAGTGAGATTCCCGCTTAGGCTTAGGTCACATTTCCAAACCGGGGCCCGGCCGGGCAGCTTTCGAGAGTGAAAAGAATGGTATAAAAGTCATCAAAATACACAAAATGGCAACATAAGATCCATGGGCATGATTTGTGTATATTTCTAGCTATAGGTATAGATTTTCATTTTCATTTTTTTAAACATCCCGGCGGGGCCCGGTTTGGAAATGTGACCTAAACCTAAGGCATTACAGTTTTTTCCCACGTTGTGCAACTGTTTTATTTGCTGGGCATTAAGGGATTGTCGACATCGTCAGTCGGTTTTGCCTTTGATTCATTTGTAACAGTAGACACCGATCCCTTTATTCAGGTCAAAAGAGGTCAGAGGGTCAGACCTGCCCGGGGCAATCATTTTGCTTTTCTTATTACATTTCTAAAGATAATAGGGTCGATGCTGTTTATGTTTGGGAAAATATTCTTTTTGTCACGAGCACGTTTCTTCTTCTTCTTTGTTATTGTAGAAGCGCTAGCATCCCCTCTGTGAAAGAAATAACTGTTATGGTCACTTCAGGTTCTCCTAAACATCAGTCCACTAGGTTTCCAAAGGATGTCATCCGTGCTCTTCAAGTAGAGGATTCTACTAGCCTCTACCAGGCTCCGTGGTTCGGTGGTCACATGACTAACCTGTTAATTTTCTGTTAACTAATTGTTTGCTTATGTGTTGTTTTTATTGTTATGAATTGTAGGACTCCGGGAAGAATAGTGATACTACACTTAGTATCACTAATGGAGATCCCAATAAAACAAACAAACAAATAAACAAACAAGCGCAATGATAATCTCCCTGTCCTAGTCCTAGATCTAGATGCTCTATTGTTGATGTTGTTAGCGATGATGACTCTAGTACAACCTCTCTGATTGGTTGTCACGGCCTCATCTACCTTCGCCTTTGTAATCTCAAATCTCATTGGTCCAGAACAGGAATTTGCATAATTTAAGTTTAGAACTGTTTAATACCCGTTCACACGTCAGCGTCCCCATTTCTAGCGTTTCGGCTTGCCGGCTACTAGCCTGGTTAAATATCGCTTATAGCAGCCCGCCAAACATCCGCCGGCCCCGGGAGCCGGTTACAGCCGCGGACAGCGGGGTTTGTGTTACACAGAGGTGTGTGCTCTTCACATTACTTGTCGTTTTGGGGCTTAACGTTACATTTGGTTATGATCAAAGAATGCCATCTTTTCTTATTTGGTGTTTATATGTAGAGTGGTGTTGCTAACGGTTTCTACTGTCCAAGAAGAGGTGACACGGGAAAATTGAAACCCTCTTATGACGTGAATATATGCGACCTGATTTCTCAATCTGGGACATATTCTATTGTAGCTTTGTCAAATGATGTCCTACGTGTTGAGTTGATACAACAAGCCCCCGGTCACATACATTGCACGATTTACCTACGATAGTGAATTTTTTATACCCGTCACATTATCCACGATCTTCGGGCGTATCGATGGAAGATCGGCCATATTTAAGATCGACAGAGGGTTGCGCGTATTTTTCACCTGAAAACCGTCCCTGTCACATATAAGCCATACTTTGTACCTTGTACAATTGTTGTGCAATAAAGTTATCATTATAAGCGAGGCTCGGGCGATTACCGCAGACTCGTCGTCCGATCGATTTTCGCCAAATGTGACAGGGGTATTATAAACGTCGTGGATCATTCGATAGGGTTAGCTAGATGACCTTATCCGGGTCAATCGAAGGTAAATCGCAATTAGTAGAATTAGCCATGGACGTGTGCCGCGCGACCAAAAATACAACTGAAAATTTTGAACATGTTCGAAATTTTGTCATATCGTCGAACGATTTTCGTAGTCCCTATGCCAGGCGGCTATGGGCGCTGTTTTGTACCGGTGACTTGGCAAAAGTAAGACCGCTCGCTTTCCAGCAATGTCGATTTTCCTTAAACATTGGCAACGCCATTGTTCAAAATGTTGTCATCGTCGTATGATTTTCGTAGCCCCTATATCAGGCTTCTCTGTGGTTGCTGTTTTGGTACTGTTGAGTTCGCAAAAATAAGACCGCTCGCTTTCTAGCAATTTCGATTTTCCTTAAACATTGCCAACGCTGTTTAAAACTGTGGCAATATCAGAGCAAAGTTGCAACCAGACAACAGCGCGCGTCTGCTACAATTTCCCACGTATCTTATACAGTACTGGTAATGCCTACAATTGTAACATTTGGTTGCAATCCTCTGTCATGACATGGAGTTCTTGTCTAGTTATGTATGTTGAAAAGGACTAGTCTCCAAGCAGACCCCACGGTGCCTTAGAAATAGTATCAAAGCTGGCAAGGTGCCCGTTTGACTCTCCCTTTGGCCGGCTATTCTCCATTGCCAGCTTCGATACTATTTCTAAGGCACCGTAGGGTCTGCTTGGAGACTAGAAAAGGACCCGTTTCTGTCTAGTTACGCGCGCTGAATTGAAAAGCATCCGATGACAGGAAACATATATCTATCCATCTCTCTGCATCTGTCTCTCTGTCTCTGCCTCTCTCTCTCTCTCTCTCTCTCTCCTCTCTCTCTCTCTCTCTCTCTCTCTCTCTCTCTCTATATATATATATATATATATATATATGATTTTCGTTTGGAGTCATGTACGCAATGTTGGTTTACAGCATATGTCGGTACAACACACGAAGACGCTACTGCGCATGTTTGGCCCTATTACTCGCTAACACGTTCACCGAAGCAACAGTAACCTACAATAAATAATCTTCCATCAAAACCACAAAAGTACAGCGACTTTCGCGAGCTTTACAACTATACCCACAAGCAAACAAGTGTGGATAAACCAACGTACAAGGATATTATGTCCATGGCTACACAATGTTTCGCTGCCAGGGACTGATGGTGACACGTCTGTCAGTCGGTCGGGTCGCTAGGAGGGCGATTCCAGACGGCTTTCACACAGGGCTCTACCGTCGTTACTCTTGTATCTGCCACTAATCCACATCATACAAACAAGACAATCCTAGTCTCTGGATAAAAACAAGAAAAACCTAGTTTCTGGACGCCGGGGCTCAACTCTAATTGTGTCAGGTCTCGTGTCGTAACGGCAGCGAGTTTGACCCAGAACCAATTGATTTATGACATCTGCGCTCGCATCAGTTTTCGGCCGTTTCGCGTCCCCCCCCCCCCCTAAAAAAATTCAACTATACAGTAGATCACACAAAGCAGCTTCAAACTAAGCAATGTTGTCGTAGATTACAAAATAGATATTGGAAAACGTCTACTAATGTCATAGAATGTTCCAAGGTCAAAGAAGATTTAAAAAAAAATGAAGAATCAGTTATTCGGCTATAATATATTCAACCTTCCTGACCACTCAGATTTCATAATGAAGGCAAGCGTTTGTTGGGTCAAACTATCTTTTTTTAGACCATCTGACAACCTCTGAAATGCTAATGGCGTCACTTCCTGGTCAAACGCAGAAGGCACTTGACTCCATTGTTGAATGGGGGGAGGACTACTCTCTCAAGGTAAACGGGAAAAAGACAATGGACATGGTTATCAGCGCAAGGAAGGAGGTAAACATTCCTGTCCCTCCTTATCCGACAATATCCGGACATGTGATTCAGAGGACTACGTCTTTCAAACTACTTGGAGTACACATCACTGCCAACCTTACCTGGGATGAACACGTTCATTTCATGTTGACGAAGTCCCGTCCACGTGTGTATTACCTTGCAGCAGCAAAGAAGGCTGGTCTCCCTACTGATGTCTTGCTCCAGATTTACCTAACATTCCTACGCCCCTTACTGGAGTATGCCAGTCCGGTGTGGGGAGGACTGCCGAAACACCTGTCAGACAAGCTAGAAGCCATGCAGAGGCGCTGTCTTAGAATCATTGGTATCCCATCTGACTCTCTGCCCTCACTATCAGACAGACGGGACGCAGCGACGCTGAAGACTCTACAAGACATACTGCGGGACAGTAGCTCTCCGCTGAGGCAGTTCTTTACTTCACCTCAGGACATTTCGTACAGTCTTCGTCAGGAAGCCCGATACAGGGCATCTAGAAGTAAAACGAAGCGACATGAGATGTCATTTGCACCCCGCTCTGTACGATTGCTGTACGAAAGTGCTAGATGATCGGCAAAGAATGTTGATTCTGTCATGTATATTTTCTTAATCCGATTGCTGTCTAATTTTAAATGTTGTAAATGTATTAATGTTTTAAAGTTGATTCTGTGACTGATGACGTATTTCATGTGTATATACATGCCAAGTCATCCAGAAATAAAGCTGAATCTGACCATCCTTCACCTTATTTCTGGACGTCGGGGCTCATCTCAGACTCTCTATTTGTGCCGGGTCGTGAGATGCAACAGCGTGTTTGACCCAGAACCCAATCAAAAGTACTCTCCAAGCAGAGGCTAGGTTCCGGCTGTTTTTGAACTCCTGAATAACTCGAGCCTATGTGGTATATTCCACATAACAGACCAGCTTCTCAGGCCCGCAGAGCGAAGTTATATATTACATTGTCACAACTAACATTTGTATATCTAGCTATAAACGTTGTTTGAAGCTATTAATGAGGATGATCCTACTGTACTTGGTGAGTTTCACTCTACGACAATTCTGGGTGTGACTTTGCCCATATTGCTGGGCACTGGGAGGACCACGCTAATATAATCAATTATGTGTGTCATATTAGGTGGATCAATGTAAAAATTTATGTACATCACCTTTTTAATGAGTAAACTACTGGAAAATAATAAATTGGGGATTTTCTGATGCTGTCCTTTAAATAGAAATAGATTTAGTTTAGACGTTATTCCCTTTTGATTTATCTATGAATATCATTTCCCTTCTTTGTTAAGTATGTTTATGTATACCACTACTACTTTACTCTGTGTGCAATTAGCCCTCGGGCATGAATTTGCAAGAAAGATATATAATATAATGCCAGGGTCCCACTACCAAGCCGGGGCCAGACCAGGCTGCTCGCGATCGTGAGAACGAAAAATAAAAGTTTATATCGAGAAATATATACAGATTATTCCATGCCTTCTCTTACTCTTTGTGTATTTTTTGCCTTTGTGTCTTTTATATCATACTTTTCGTCCCCACAAATTGCCCGGGCGGGCCCGGTTTGGAAAGAAGACCTTAGCATAGCGACCCATCCAGATAGAGATCTGTCGCTGGCACACTGTCCTGGCAACGAAGTACACTGTTAAACTGTTTGTTTGTTTGTTTGTTTGTCGATGAAGATAAGACATCTAGATAATAAGATATGCCAAAAAGCAGTTACTCAAGCAACTGGATATGATTTTGGAAACGGTATGACGTTTCAGATTGTATGCACCATCTTTCGTCAGTAACACTACCTTGCTTCGGTACCCTTGTTCCCTATTGGACATCCAAAATTGTCTTCAGCTCTTTTGCATTCATAGTAAGGGCATAGAAGACCAGTTACTCACAGATGTCTTCAGTGTCACTGACGAAAGACAGTGGATGATATATCTGAAACGTCTGACCGTTTCCAAAAGCATATCCAGTCGCTTAAGTAACTGCTTTTTGGTATGTTGCCTTACCTTGTTTCCTATTGGACAACCAAAATTGTCTTCAGCTCTTTTGCATTCATAGTAAGGGTATAAAAGACCAATTACCCAGATCACTTCAGTGTCACTGACGAAAGACAGTGGATGCTATATCTGAAACGTCTGACCGTTTCCAAAAGCATATCCAGTTGCTTAAGTAACTGCTTTTTGGTATGTTGCCTTACCTTGTTTCCTATTGGACAACCAAAATTGTCTTCAGCTCTTTTGCATTCATAGTTAGGGTATAGAAGACCATTTAATCTTTAGTGTCAGTGACGAAAGATAGTGGATGTTATCTGAAACATTCGACCGTTTCCAAAAGCATATCCAGTTGCTTGAGTAACTGCTTTGGGGCTGCTTGTTTGTTTGTGCATTTTTTTCAGGCAACTAAAATCAGGAAAAGCTAGACTTGTACGCAGCGTAGAAGAAAATAGAACCAGTAGAAAAGAACTGAGTCAGCTTACAGATCGTTTTTTGTACAGAGGCTGTCATTCTTGTATAAGACTATTTCTATAACCCTGTTAACGTCACATAACCCATTCATTATAGAAAAAGTGGGACACTTCGTCTTCCACTGCTTCCAGAAAATAAATTAAACCGCCAAATCATTAAGATCGTAGCTCTTAGCAGTCCATATCATTGCTAGGATAGTCACTTGTTTCCACGTGTCACCATTTGTATCTAATAGATACCAAAGTCTTTTATTTTATGTATTTTTACTATGTATTCTGTAAGTCCCATGTTGCAATTAGCCCTCGGGCAAGAACTTGCAAATAAACTTTCATTGATTACAGTCGCGTCATATCATCAGCTTGTATCACTTCTATCTCAGGTTTGAGGCTACAAACGCGGGAACATCAAAAGCTACAATGTCGTCACCGCCATCATCAGCTGGTCGTCGCATTGTGTTCGAAGAACCGGACGCTAATACATTCGTCAAGATGCAGCGATCGTTTCCAAGCTCGGCCAACAAAAACCATAAAAAGGTTTGTAGGGAATAGATTTTCGTGTTCACGTGTATTGTAGAGTTCGTTAGTAGGTTGCTAAACTGTTTGTATTGGCCTGACTGCCAGGAGCCTGGGTAACATATGCATCCTTATTAGTTTCTAGGGGATCGCAAATACCCCTGTCACATTTGGCGAAAATCGATCGGACGACGATTCTGTGGCGATCGCCCGAGCCTCGCTTATAATGATAACTTAATTGCACAACAATTGTACAAGGTACAAAGTATGGCTTATACGAATGTGTGACAGGGACGGTTTTCAGGTGAAAAATACGCGCAACGCTCTGTCGATCTTGAATATGGCCGATCTTCCATCGATACGCCCGAAGATCGTGGATAATGTGACAGGGGTGGTAATAGTCAACCCTCAGAAGACTTGGTTCCCCGGAAACTGACTTGGACGGTACCAAGGATAGGATCCTAGATTACGTTGTTGTTGTGGTGAACTACGCAAGGTCATCACTGTTTTGCTTTTTTGTTGTTGTTTCTTTGTATAGATCAGGCGGTATGCTAATGTTGTCTATGTAAGAATGTACGTTCACACGGTGCTGCACATGTGCCTTGTGTCAGACCAAGGAGATTTTATATCAGATATAAAAGCTCCTTGGTAAGACTGACATCCCATGTTTCATAGACAACATGAAAATATTAGCAGATCTTTCGGTCCGCAAAACAGTATCCATGGGATAAAACAGCATCTTTGTCCTCCAGCTGAGTTTGATTCTGACCCTCTCTTGTCATGATAGGCCCTGCCGAATCTCCAAGCAGATCCTACGGTAGCATAAGACAGTATCAAAAGCTGCCAGAGTAGTGAAGCTGGCTTAGGAGTGTGTTTCGCTACCGGGGAAATCGACACCTCTTGGCTGACTACACTCCTTGGCCAGTTTGGTACTATCTTATGCCATTGTAGGATCTGCTTGGAGATTAGGCCCTTCCGGCTGAAAGAATAGGACTAACTTTCCCACAAACGTTAACCTCTGCTTTATAATAGAGTATCGATGGTCAAGCCAAACCGATGACCAATGGTACTGTTGTACCATTAGCTTGGATACTGTCCTGCCGACGGAATGATCAAGGAGATGAGGCATACTGTAAATATATTTAAGTTCACAGGGATTTAATTTCCCTGTAGCGGGAAAGAGGACTTTTCGCGGTGGTTTTAAGTTCGCGGTAGCACCATGCACTGTAGTCTCTTACTGCCATGGAAAATGTTCGCGGTGGTTTTTTTTTTCCACCGCGAAAACCGCGAACATTAAACCACCGCGAAACCTTTGGGTAGGATCCTAGATGATGACATCATACTCGTGTCATACACGAGTTTCGCTGGCACGTGGCGGCTCTCAAATCTTCCAATCCGTGAGGTCACATCTCACATGTCTAACTGTAGCGTCCTAACGCTTAGGCGCACCGGTGCCCTACACTTCAAGCAGAAGTTAGGCTTCGGTGGCTGTTTTTTGACGTTTTTATGCGTTTATATCGGGCGTTTTCAACCTTCCTGACCACTCAGATTTCACAATGAAGGCAACCGTTTGTTGGGTCAAGCTATCTTTTATTCGCACGCCTACCTCTTTTTTTTAGACCATCCGTATGTCTCGCAGCAGATAAAAACACATAAAAAAGGTTTAAAAAAAACAAGACCAGCCGGAGCCTAACCTCTGCTTGGAAAGTACCGATACCCTAGTCTCTACCAGACTGACTACGCTGGCTATTATAGGGAGAATATAATTTGCCAGGGGAGTTCTGCTACCAGAGGAGTTGTCCAGGAAAACAATCAATCAATCAATCAAACATGAACCTTAGAATGGACTGACTCCCCTGGCCTAGTCCCGATTTTTCCCCTCCGAATTCTACGATCCCCGCACCCTCGTAGGAAGGCCTGGTGGAGGTTACCGGTGTCCGCCAGCGGACTCAGGGATGTAGCCCCGGCCGGGCTTGTATTATATAAGCCACAAATTTGTCCAAGTGGACAATTTACCGGATGCGGGGTTGGGGGTGGGGGTGTACCCTTCGGTGTACCCCACGGGTAGGTCACGGCGTCTATTTGTTACCGGGTCCCGGGTTCATTTTAAGTCCGACTTGAGTTCAACCTGGTGCCCTAACGGGCCAAAAAATACCCCGGGAGCCGCAAGGTGCCACACGTAGCCACGTCGGGGTTATGCATGAAAGTGTCCCCAAACAGGTCGTAAACTGCCCGGCAGGGCCCAATTATCAAATTGAGACCTAAGCCTTAATTAGCGGGCTTAATCTAAGGGATACTGATTGGTCCGCTCACCAACACGCAGCATTTGTATAAAAAAAACTGCAACATTTAAAAAAAAATTGAAATCACCGTCTACTTACTTGATATCCCTGTAAAATACCCTATTTCTAAATGCAACGGATATAGGTCACACCGCGGATAAAGGTGAACTAGCGTTACCTTAGCTTGTTTCCTAGTTCTTTTCTTTATCAGCGCGAAAATCCAAAGGTTCTCTTGTGTGTTTGCCTTAGCCTCCGTAGCAGGCTCTCTGGGGCCTCTTTTCTTTGGCTCAGTCATAATACACCTTTGCTGCCTATTTCTTTTTGTACTTGGTCGCTGATTGCTGGCCGTCGCTGATTCATTGGCCTCTCAAAGGTGTATTCACTCACTCACTCACTCACTCACTCACTCACTCACTCACTCACTCACTCACTCACTCACTCACTCACTCACTCACTCACTCACTCACTCACACTCACTCACACTCATTCAGTCACTCACTCACTCACTCATGGCAAGGCATTGTCACTCTCCCTGAGGAACCCCTCCCTTGAACTACTCCAGACTCTTCTGCATTTTGCAGTCTGTCGCCAGGTGGGGCCTAGATGTTTCTGCAGGTTGTCTCTCCACCTGGTGCACGGCCTCCCTCTGCACAAGGAGGTTGTTTTAACCTCCTTGCTCTGCATTATGAGCCGAAAAAGAAGGCTCTAGAAAGTCTGTTACGGAGGCTATGTTTGCCCGTAGGTGGAACGCCTGACATACCTGTCCAACCTGTCCATTGTGTGGCCGGGGTACGAGAGGTCATTCATTGGTCAGATCTAGGGGTGAAAGGTTATGTGAAGTCGATAATCTACAAGCAGAAGTTCGGAGACAACGTATTTTTTTTCTAGCTACCCATTTTTGTTACACACACCTCTGAAAAGCTGTGAAATCTTGCGCATCTACAAACGTTTCTACTAACAGAAACGGAGAGCAGAAACAACAACTTAAAGACAACAGTGCCTTCTAGAATCTGATGGGCATTGTATTCAGCGCAAAACATTGGCTCTTTTGTAAATCACCAAACCGGAACACCAATCATGCGAAACGGGGGCAGCTTGGGCCATCCGTAGTTACCTGTAGTAGTACCTGTTGCGTTAGCCGCCGAAGAAGACAAGCATGTCGTCCGTGGCCGGCACCGAAGCGTCCACCGCAGGGTCGGATTCTGTGTTCCACAGCAGTCGAGACGAGCTCAGGCGAATCTTCGCGCAGGCTAGAGGCGTGGAGCCGAAAGAGGGCATCGATGGCCCGATATTTTGGATCGAACCTCCCGAGGTAGACAAGTACTCAACACTACTCACGACTACTAGTACTACGGCACGCATACCTGCACTAGTGGTAACCTCTGTAGTAGGACTACCTGGCCACTCCTTGTAATCGGTGGCTCCTCTGACAATTATTTCCACTGAAACGGGTACTAAGATTCATATCTAGAGTGACGAACTGTCCACCGACTCTGGTAATTTTTCAAGTCCCGTGATTTGGTTTTATTTACATGTCACTATTCTTCCTGGAGTCGGGGTGTGAAGAGACTTAAACTAAGTTAAAGGTCATAGAAGACACTCCAAATAGCAATTACTCAAGCAACTTGACAGGATTACCAAAATCATATCCAGTTGCTTGAGTAAATGCTCATGACTTGGCGTTTTTCATTACCTGGATGTCTAACCTTTATGGACGTGTCATAGATATAGCCACTTTAATTTGTTTGTTTTTATGCTTCTCAGACTTTTCAAACTGAATATGTTAGTAAGAGGTCACCAGAAGGCTTGGAGGGAAACTCTGACTGTAGGCTTGACTGTACTTTTAGTAGAGGGTTAGCCCCTCGAAGCATGTTGTTTATGGTGGTCAGCTTGTTTTAAATTACGCACGTTACCTAGCCTTAGGGGCCATGTGGCCCTGTCTTTAGCGTAAGTGCATTCGGGGTGAAAGAAAGGTCTGAGCGAGGAAGGAACATCAGAAACGCGATTTCACCTTTGCTCCAATTTTGTTGTGTATACATTGTCTGTTGCAATGTTGTGGTCTTTAAAGTGGACTGTACCATTTTTTTAGAAGGTTACATAATAAGTTTCTATTTTTGTCTTTTCAGTACTTTTGTATTTCTTTGTTGATATCAATTCAAAACATACTTTCCACGTTGCATTGTTTTGGACCCCTCACTTCTACAGTTGAAAGATAAACTTGTTACATTTAAAAATGGCAAAAAGTAACAGGTGTCCCTTTCCTCTTGTAACCGATGAATAGTGTTACAACAAAATCGCTACAACTACAACTTCTGACATGTTTACACAAGTCAGATTCTCCACTCGAATAAATTTTCTATGCTGTACTTAAATGGTTGTCAAGTTTACCATGTTTTCGCTTGTCAGATTGAGCTCTTTTCCATGTAAAAGTGTGAATATGCAAGTTTACATAGGCTGGCCTTTAGTTGACCCCTAAAGGGGAGTTGAATGCATTATTTGAAATATTTCTTGGTCTTTTATGAGAATATTTTGAATAGAAATCTAAGACAACGAATATAAATTAGTATCTAGATCAGATAGAATCAATAGGAGCAAATCTGGACAAAATGTTTGATTTTTGCCATGTTTATAAAAGAAATATCTCCCTAAAATGAAGTGGTCCTGTCTTTCACTGGTTGGACGGAGCTATTAAATTGGAGGGAAAATACGTTTTATCTTTTTTTAATTTTAAAAGGGTCAAATTCATACATTCATACATTTAAAACTTTAACTTTACCCAGATTAATCATAGCAAGAGATTCATAATTTTATATATGTTACATTTAAGAAAATACTTTGTGCAGTAAATATCTTTTGTTTCTACTAATACTACCTACCAATGCGTAGTCTATTCCTGAGCTATACCCTCCCAGACGCTAGACGCTGGATACTGATTGGCTATGGGTAAACAAAATACGGACGCTGATTGGCTACAGGGCTAGCATGCACTCTGCACGTGATGGCGAGAAAATGGCGCGCAATCCGAAAAGTGCGGCCAGATGACTCATGTACATGATCCCGGACGTAACCGCAGGAGTGACTAACCCGATTTTTTCAGGGCGTGCTGACATATTTCCTCTACAAAACCACGTGGAGTTTTCTGTCCTACGGATCCGGAATTTTCTCGACTGATCCTTCACGATGTTTCCGATCGATTTCTCCCAGGAGAAGCGACACAACGAAGTCGTCGACGAAGAGCTTCGGAGCTTCACGGCAAGGGGCCCCGAGGACGATCTGGGCGGCCTCCCGTCCACTGTCCGCTCGTCCACGCCGGTTTCCGATCCGCCGCCCTACAACGATTTGGACCTACAGTACACCATCGAAGACATCCCGCCATGGCCGATGTGTATTTTGCTCGGATTCCAGGTGAAAGTTTGATTTATTTGGCAGACAGTGTATAAACAAGAGGTCACTCCGACCGAATCCTTTGTTTTGTTTTGGCGCCTGTTGTCTTTTCGCGCCATTTCTTTATTAGTTTGATTTTTGGCTAATGATTAACTTAATAATGGGCCTTAAGATCTCAAGTAGATTAATAGAAATAATTTTGGTTTACAATACTGCCATATAGAGGTGCAGTATTCGTTTGAAATTCTTACTGATTTTGTAAGGAAAATTCTTAGATATTTGCCCCTCTCCCACTCCAAATATATACCAAATTGTAAAATTCCTCTTAAGGACTCTATCATAAGAAAAAGCACGGTACTCAATTTTTTTGTTACCTCCAAATTACATGCCAAGTTGTTGAAGTTGTGAATTTTATTTTGCAAATTGATTTTTCGAAGAACTATCACGAATACAATTACAAAAATTATTTGAAGGGTTGTCAAAGTGGAAATTTATTCTACTCTAATAAAAATTGCTTTACTGTCTGTTTCTATTCTACTACATGTAATTTGTTTCTATTTCATATGTTTATATTTTACTATTCTGTTACAAATTGTAACTGTAATTGTAATTGTAATTGTAACTCAAAATTATGGTGAACCACAGCAAGCTTGTATTATACAAGCTTGCTGTGGTTCACCATAATTTTGAGTTTTGGCCAGTTGAATAAAAAAAAAAAAAGAATTGAAAGCAAAAGATAACCTCTACCTACCTACCTACCCTAATTTTATCAGGACTGAAACAGGAAACAACATTTTTCCTAGGCCTTACAAACTAACTAACTGGAACCAGGAGCTCAACTGTGGCAGTGAGGCTGCTACCAGTTGAGCTACAGGGATATTTGTCTAAGTCAATGATTTTAAGTATGTATATGTTTAAAAAGTATGCAATTCAGCGTATGCCTATGATCTTTTTATCTGATCACAATGATCTAAAAAAAACATTCATTCATTCATGAAAAAAAGTATTCAGCCTATGTATGTGATTAAGCTACAGGGGCATCCCTAAATAATAGTGAATCTGCCCAAGTCTGTTATTTTAAGCATCTATCTGTAAAAAAAATAAACCATTCATTCACTCACTCACTTCTTCCTTGTTTGCAGCACTACCTGACGATGTTTGGTGCTACCGTTGCCCTGCCCCTGATCCTGTCCGGTCCGCTGTGCGTCGGGGAGAACAACGTTGCGAAGGGACAGCTGATCAGTACCATCTTCTTCGTGTCGGGGCTGTCCACACTGATGCAGACCACCATTGGAATCAGGTGAGCTCAAGTTTGTCATCATGCTCTTCTTGTTGCTTGTTGTATCAAACTTTAGCAATACCCTGTTTTCAGGGCCCATTCCTCTGTCTTAAGAATTTGCTCCTTGTGACAAACAAAAAATATCATTCCATGCATCCAATATATCTTGAACTTTCAATTGCATAAAACTGATTAAAATTTACCTTCATATGCTTAAAATGACAAGTTAACAACAAAAATCAACAACAACAGGCCCCGATGAAATAGACAAATGTAGTGTACATGTAATACTATTACCGGTAATTACTTGGACTATTTGTCTACCCATTGTCGAAGGCGGTACATTCACGTTGCTGGTACTTCCATATGCTTAAAATGACAGATTTAAAACAAGAATCAACAACAATAGGCCCCAATAATGAATTAAGATGGACAAATGTAGTACACATGTAATACTATTGATAATTTCAACTGTTTTGCCTCTGAAAGGCTGCCTATTGTCCAGGGCGGCACGTACACCTTCCTGGTGCCTACATATGCTTAAAATGTGATACCAGTATTAACTTTGAACTGTTTGCCTCTGACAGGCTGCCCATCGTTCAGGGTGGCACCTACACCTTCCCGGTGCCGATGTATAAAACTGTAAAAGCAGAAATGTTCGCGGTTATCGTGTCAGTACTTTCGCGGTACTGCGAATTTAAATCGCTGTGAACCTAAGTGCATTTACAGTAAATGTAGTACTTAGCACTATAAGTACTGTAACTTTGACTGTTTGCCTCTGAAAGGCTGCCGATTGTCCAGGGGGGTACTTATACCTTCATGGTACCTTCATAAGCTAACAAAATACTTAAACAGGCTCCAATAAGATTGAAAAATGTAGTAGCACTATTAAGAATTTGAACTGTTTGCCTCCGACAGGCTGCCCATTGTTCAGGGCGGCACGTACACCTTCCTGGTGCCGACGTTCGCCATCCTGAGCCTGGAGAAGTGGTCGTGTCCGGCGGAGGGGGAGGAGGGGTTCGGTGAGGACGAGACATGGCAGCAGAGGCTGAGGGAGGTGAGAGAACATGTTAATGTTTTAATTTCGGAAAGTAATTACATCATCAGGGGTTTTTCCTGAGTCTGGAGAGGTGGGCGGGTCCAGGGTTCAGTGAGAACGAGACCTGGCAGCAGCGGCTCAGGGAGGCAAGAGAACTCGTTAATGTTTTCTTTACCGTGAATCTTTACTGTGAACCACAGCTAGTAGATACCCTCCTTCTCCCAGGGTAATGAGGCTGTCCTAGCTGCAGCAGTATCTGTATCTGTATCAATATAGCCGGTATAAGCGTGGTAGTATTCAGTAGTTAAAGTGGTACTCGTATTGGTCTGGACTGGATGATGTTTCAAGCAGCAGAGGCTCAGGGAGGTGAGAGAACATGTCAATGCTTTACTAGCCTTTAGTTTCGGGTAGTAATTTCATAATCGGGTTTTTCCTGAGTCTGGAGAAGTGGTCTTGTCCGTAAGGGTTTTGCGAGAACGAGACATGGCAGCAGAGGCTGAGGGAGGTGAGAGAACATGTCAATGCTTTACTAGCCTTTAGTTTCAGAAGGTAACTTCATAATCAGGGGTTTTCCCTGAGTTTGGAGAAGTGGGAGGGTTCGGTGAGAGAAGGGTTCGGCAAGGACAAGACGTGGCTGCAAAGGCTGAGGTAGGAGAACATGTCAATACTTTACTAGCCTTTAGTTTCGGAAGGTAATTTCATAATCAGGGGTTTTTCCTGAGTTTGGAGAAATGGTCTTGTCTGTAAGGGTTCGGCGAGGATGAGACATGGCAGCAGAGGCTCCGGGAGGTAGGAGAACATGTCAATACTTTACCTTGAATCTTTACCTTTGTAAGAATGGTACGTTCTTAGATTGCGACAGTTTTCGACTCGTTCGATTTTTCAAATAAACTTTTCAGTTTTCAGTTAAGTCTTAGCATCCAAAGTGTCCAAACGTGTTCCTTCCGTTGTCTGTTTGTCGCTGTGTCTTAAGTGTAAATGTAGTGAATGCGTGTTGGTAGTGATTAATTCCTTATGTTTAGGTTGTTGCAGAGGGTTGACAACATCATATTTCAATTGTACTGATTCAGATTTCACAATGTACAAGCACAATTTTCTATTGCTACACAAATGAGAACATGTCGGAAAGCAATTCTGCAACATTATCAACACCTCCTTAATATGTTAGGCACTTACTCAAGCAGCTGGATATGATTTTGGAAATGGCCAGATGTTTCAGATGGAATCTACTATCTTTCGTCAGTGACAATGATGACGAAAGATGGTGGATACCGTTTGAAACGTCTGACCGTTTCCAAAATCGTATCCAGCTGTTTGAGTAACTGCTTTTTGGCGTATCTTATTACCTGGATGTCGAACTTTCATCGACCCTCCTTAATCACAATGTCTGTTTCTGTACCCACAGATCCAGGGTGCCATCATGGTGTCGGCGCTGTTCCAAGTCTTCATCGGTTTCAGTGGGCTGATCGGCATCATGCTGCGTTTCATCGGGCCCCTCGCCATCGCGCCGACGATCGCTCTGGTTGGTCTGTCGCTGTTCGAGCCCGCGGCTAACTTCTGCGGGGTGCAGTGGGGCATCGCTGTTTTGTAAGTTTTGTGTTTGTTTGGGCCTTTATTTATCCATGGAAATAGACAAAAAACCTACCTAACTTTTCAACAGAACAGCATCGGTCTTTTTTAAGAGCAATTCAACTCTTTGTAACAAGACATGACATCAGTTCATACAGATACTATGAGAGATAGAACATCGGACTCTGTGATCAGTGGACCAAATTACAATTTTGAAAAGTGCAGCTCCGAATCACTTCTACCAACACAGACGAATGTTTAAGCTGGGTCAGAGTTCTATAATTGTAGAAAGTCTATGGCGTCTCCGTCCATAATAATTTTAAGTTCACTATTTACTGTTCCTCCATTTCCAGTACCATATTCCTAGTGCTGCTGTTCTCCCAGTACCTGAGTAACTACAAGGCCCCGGCTATCGGCTGGAGGAAGGGGCGGTGTGGAGTCATCTGGTGGCCAGTCTTCAAGCTCTTCCCAGTAAGTCTTATTGTTTGTGAGTTTGTTGACTACACTTGCCTTACTGACAGTTCAGAGCTAATTACTCAACTACTCTAGTCTACAGGCTAAGGCTAGTTCACCTTTATCAGTAAGTTTATCCGTTCTTTTCAAGGACAATGTATTTAGTGATATCAAGTCGACAGATGACGGTTTCAAACTGTAATATTTTGAAAATAGTACAATTTGAAACTGCCGTCCATGGACTTGATATCCCTGGAAACCCTGTTTCGCAACACAATGGATATAGTTTAGAGGCGGATAAAAGTGAACTAACGTTAAATCTTTAGTCAGTTTGCTCTCTTTTTCTGAGACAGTGGAAGACAAAGGATCCCACTATTCGTCTCTTTGTGGGTACTGTGATGTTAAGAGGAGAGAAGTTTTCTTTTTGTCTGAAAATGTGGAGATGTTTTTATTACCATTCATGTTTACCTTTAGACCCTGTTAGGATTCAAGCTAGAAATATAAGGCCATACCTTTTAAAATGTCATTGTTACATATATTGTAATCTTATAGGTTTAGATCAAAAGAGAGAATTATTATCCATAATGATTACATCATACCCACCCCACCTCCAGGTTATTCTTGCCATAATCTGTGCCTGGATTCTGAGTGCCATCCTAACCGCAGCAGGCGCCTACACCGACGACCCCTCAAACCCACAGTACCTGGCTAGAACTGACGCTCGGACAAGTGTGCTGAACGACTCTCCCTGGTTCTACTTCCCTTACCCAGGTACATGTATGACCGTTATCACCTCCGTGAAAATGGAGGTATTGTTTTTGGTGGGTCTGTCTGTTTCCAAAAATGTGTCGTTTAATTTGGGGCCCTTAAAAAGTTGGTTCAGGTCAGTAGATTTCTATAGGGCATGTAAATTGTCCAACACTGCCAAATCAATCTTTTATTCTATCTATAAAAAAAATATGAGATCGCGCAAGTTGGCTTGTCCTTACTTCATATTTGTAATCTTGTGTTTAGGACAATGGGGCATCCCCACAGTCAGTGCCGCAGGAGTTTTCGGCATGCTCGCTGGCGTACTTGCTTCCATGATCGAATCCGTCGGCGACTACTACGCTTGCGCTCGCCTGTCCGGTGCACCGCCTCCCCCGATTCACGCCATCAACCGCGGTATCGGGATGGAAGGGATCGGGTGTCTGCTCGCCGGAATCTGGGGCTCCGGGAACGGTACAACGTCATACAGCGAAAACATCGGCGCCATCGGAATTACCAAGGTAGGTTATGACTCAGTCATGGGGTCCTCCTTTCATTTCTGTACACCTACAAGAAGTGTCACATCAGGGTTCATATTTGATTCATACTTGGGTTCATATTGAAATGATGTAATCAATAAAAAGAGTGAGTATCATTACCATTACAACAACCTTTTTTATACCATAGTGACCTACAACATCTCATTACACATCAGCAGCCATTGTTGCTATGACTTTAACCTTTAAGAAACTGCCAGTCAAGGTCCAATTGACAGTTCTATATCAACATTGTTAAGGAATGGACTGATGTAGAACTGTCAGCAGGACCTGCATTGTTAACTTTTACCCAAGTTTATGTGTGTATGCCCCAGTTATACTGTTGAGTTCTATATGTGTTCAGGGACACCTGAAAAACAGACTGTAGCCCAAGTGTGATTTTTAACCTGGTAAGATAAAATAAACAGAAAATGATCAGACACAGTGGATAACACCGCACTACCCGTAAGGCCTCGAAATGACTATGGAACTACTTTAACGACAGGTCGGCAGCCGACGCGTGATCCAAGTTGGCGGCATCATCATGATTGTCCTGGCGGTATTCGGGAAGTCTGGCGCCCTCTTAACGACCATTCCATGCCCTAGACACAGTGGATACAGCTTCAAAAATATTTCCTTTTATCCTATCTTTATCTTTACGAATCCCCAACAGGTTGGCAGTCTGCGCGTGATCCAAGTCGGAGGCATCATTATGATTGTGTTGGTAGTCTTCGGGAAGTTTGGCGCCCTCTTCACGACCATCCCTGACCCCATTATCTACCTCTTCACGACAATACCGTGCCCTAGACACGGTAGATAGTAAACCACTGTCCCCACAGCTTAAAAAAAAACCTTACTTACCGTGTATCTCTACAGGTCGGCAGCCGACGTGTGATTCAAGTCGGGGGCATCATTATGATCGTTCTGGCGGTCTTTGGAAAGTTTGGCGCCCTCTTCACGACCATCCCGGACCCGATCATCGGGGGTCTGTTCTGCTGCACGTTTGGTATGGTGACGGCTGTCGGGATCTCCAACCTCCGCCACGTGGACCTCAACTCCTCGCGGAACCTCTTCATCCTTGGCTTCTCGCTCATCTTCGGCCTGGTGCTGCCGAGCTGGCTCAATAAAAATCCTGGCGCCATCAACACCGGTGAGAGACTTTTTTTTCTTTTTTTGAATTTGCTTTTGGAGAGACAAGGACAGGTACTGCACTCAAGTTTTAGTAACTGATTTTAATAGTGCCACAGAAGGTAAAGGTCACTCACTTTACCTCTCTGACTGAAGTGAGGTAGGTCGTGCTAAGTTATTCTCCAAGCAGAGGTTGGGGATAGTAGTGGTCGGGAGTATCGTTCCCTCCGCTCACCTCTCCTTTATCCTGGGGGTTCTCCCTCATCTTCGGCCTGGTGCTGCCCAGGTAAGGCTTAAGAAAAAAAATGTTGTGTGCGCTTTAAGTGCCTGAAACCACACATTTCTGTGTGGTCTAAAGGGTTCGACCCACTAGACAGAGCCGCATGGAAGCGCAGTGTAAAGACTAGCTGACTGCTGCCTACCTGTGTCAGGGATCCCAGCAGCAGTATAATCAAACAATGGATAGTGAGTGAGTGAGTTAAACTTAAAGCTGATTCTGATGTTTTAAATGTTGCAGGTGTGCCTGCTTTGGACCAGGTTTTGACAGTGATTCTCAGCACTAACATGGCTGTGGGGGGTCTGATCGGGCTGGTTCTGGACAACACAAGGTCACTTAAAATGCCAGAAACCACTCATTTCTGTATGATGATGAGTTGTGCAGACTATGCGCTTGTCCTTGTTTAATCCACTCTCACCACCCATTTATCCCCTTAGTCTTTTCGGGGATTAGGAAGCTGAAGGATGCGGAAAGCCTTACCCAAAACCGCCCTGAGTGGAGACTACTTGCTGCCCAATGTGTCACAGAAAGATCTAAGTCTTATTGATAAGTAAATAATGCAACTTCTTCTAGTATTTAAAGCTAACTTTGATGTTTCAGGTGTGCCTGCACTGGACCAGGTGTTGACGGTGATTCTCAGCACTAACATGGCTGTGGGGGGTCTGATCGGGCTGATTTTGGACAACACCATCCCCGGCACCCTGGAGCAGAGGGGCATGCTGGAGTGGAGAGGGATCGAGGACGGTAGGTGTTTTTCCTTCTGCTCTTTTAGTCTTTGTAGACAGCCTGCAGCATTACCAGTGTCCCACGCAGGCTTTTAGGTGTCCAGGGTAGCCAGGATTTCATTTTAGCCTAGTGGTAACGGCATGGTAGCGAAGCGACCAACCACTGAATGAATCAGGAGATTAGTGTGGAATGGGGGTCTTGGTCCCTCCACAGTGAGATTTTGACAAAGTAGAGTTAAAAGTTGGCACTCACTGTTAACATCACATGTAATTTGAAGGATTTCTTGGACAGTGTTTTGAATGGCATATCATCATTTTCCATTGTTCAGACATTGATTAGACATTGTTGAACAAGCAAATGATAGCAAAACACTACTACACCAGTTAAAGATTAGAGTAGTGGCCCTTATTTTAGCGTAGTGGTCACAAATTTTAGCGTAGTGGCCCACTACGCTAAAATGCACTAGCTAGAACCCTGGTGTCTTTCCGCCTGCTGTATTTGTCTTGATATCTTGTGACAATGGAGCCCTGTCGTGGAAGAATGGTGTCAGCCTTTTAGCCAGGCATGCATCCAGGTGTATTTTGGATGTGCTGTTCTAAAAATAGCAAGAAGCTAGATGCACTAGACACCCTTACACTGGGGAGTAGATCCTCTGACAAGCATGAAATTATGAATGCTCAGGGATGCCACAAGGTCTTTTGTGGTCACAGTCTTTTACTGTGACCTCTCTGACAGTAATTTTGCCCCTCAGGATACCTTAGAATGCACCAATTTGACCTAAAATTCTCTATAACTCTGCACCATGGAAGCTGGATGCTCCCGGATCCCCCCTACAATACTTGCATCTATATCACTTACTGCAACTCTCCAAGAAATTTAAAATCCTAGCTAAAAGCTGACAGGTGTGTGCACTAGCCCTCTTCTGAGTATCCCGTTATATTCACTATAAACCTAACACAACCTGTCAAATAAATATACCTCATTCTTATATCACTAGTTGTACCTCAGAGTCTGCTCTTTGACCATGACCATTTTTTGACCTGGATGTGTTATGGTCTTGATTTTTTGGTGGCAGATAGCTTGTAACGTGTTAGTAGTGTATGTTTGGGTTCCCTAGTTTACATAGATTTGTCCCCTAACACAGCCTGTTTTCCGTCCACAGACCATCCTGAGTACGGCCGCTACATGGACGGCTACAACTTCCCGTTCGGGATGAACCTTATCCGGAAGGTCGCGTGTTTCAGCCACATCCCGTTCTGCCCCACCTTCCACGAGGATTTCCTCACTTTCATCACCTGTGGGATGAAGAAACGCGCCCGGACCAACGCCGACGTTTCAGTTCCGGACGACAAGCCGTACGTGGTTGATGTGACCGCGGACGATTCCGGTATGAATTCGATGATTGGAGACCGTCTGCACAATCATCATCTGTCCAATGCGGATTTCGAGAACGAAATTCCCGGAAGCACTCCTGTGAGGACCAGTGTCTTGTGAGGTCAAAGCTATCCTTCAAGTCATTCCATGCTGCAAATCTAGATAAGGGTTTGAAATCATCTTAGTGTAAGTGCACTAGTGAGGTTGTCCTATTAAATTAGGTGCAAAGGAAAAGAGTTAGAATGTTATCAAAAACCTGCCATCATCACCTGTCCAATGCGGATTTCGAGAACGAACTTCCCAGAAGCACTCCTGTGAGGACCAGTGTCTTATGAGGCCAAAGCTGAATCTCCAAACAGATCCTCCGGTAGCAAAAGATAGTATCAAAATCTGGCAGAGGAGTGAAGCCGGTTTAAGAGTGTGTTTGGCTACACGGCAAATGTACGCTTCTTGACCAGTTTAGTAATATCTTACGCCATTGTAGGATGTGCTTGGAGATTAGCTATTGTGCACAAATGCCTTCAAGTCATTCCATGCTACAATTCTAGATAAGGGTTTGAAAGTCATCTTAGAATAAGTGCACTTGTGTGCATGTGGTTGATCTAGAAAACTGAGGTGAACAGGAAAAAAGTTCACATCGTTAGAATGTTAGCAAAACCTGCCAACACAGCTTTGAAAATTCCAGTGCACCCAAGTTTTCTATAGCTCACCTAATACAACAAAGATTTCATTATTTTTCCAAAACTTTAATGTCAAGAATACTGTATATTGTACACTGTATACATTCTTTTATTTACATAACTCTTCACTAGTATATACAGTAGGTGTGCTGATGCACTTTCGGTCAAAAATTAGCTGCACAGCTCCAATTTCCTAGCCCCATAGATTCAGATGAAGCCCAATAGGAGCTCAGGATTCTTTACCGGCATGAAAATCCATCCAATAGGAGCTCAGGATTCTTTAGCACCATGAAAAAATCCATCCAATAGGAGCTCAGATTCTTTATCATCATAAAAATTGGTCCAATAGGAGCTCAGGATTGTTTACCAGCATGAAATTCCATCCAATAGGAGCTCAGGATTTATCATCATCATAAAATTGGTCCAATAGGAGCTCAGGATTCTTTATCATCATAAAAATCAGTCCAATAGGAGCTCGAGGGTTCCTTATCATGTTGAAAATCAGTCCAATAGAAGCTCAGGATTTATTTTCATCATAAAATTGGGTCCAATACGAGCTCAGGATTCTTTACCACCATGAAATTCCATCCAATAGGAACTCAGGATTTATTTTCATCATAAAACTTGGTCCAATAGGAGCTCAGGATTCTTTATCACCATGAAAATCAGTCCAATAGGAGCTCAGAATTCTCTGTCACCATGGTAACACACAGGTTATTTAAGTCTTGTTTACCCAGAAAGCATTAACAGAAAAACAAAAATTTGTTGCCGTGGCTTTAAGGTACTGAAGGTCTTTGCTTGAAATACTTATTTTGCAGCTTATTTATTTCTTTGCCATTTATTTCTTTATGAATTTTCCCTTCCTTATTTATAATCCTGTTTTTATGTTGAGTTTGCAGTGACAGTGTTCATATTGACAACACATATAGCGTTATATGTGACATGTATGTTTTAAAGTTTTTCACTTGGTGAATATTTTAAACAAATTATCGATACAAATGTCAAAGAACATTTTACCCAGGGAATATTATGGTCATCTTGCCTTTGTCATGTGCTTGCCGTAAGATCACCGAAAGCAGTGATTTTACTTTCAAATTTTCGGAGCTTTATTATGAAAGTGTTCTTACAAGTACGTGAATGTTATTTGTGAGGTTTTTCTCTGTTACAACTTACAATGCACAAGTTTATTCTTCTAAGGAGCTGCATATTGTATACATGAATTTTGATATCATTCCATAGCCTAGTATATAAATGCTAGTTCACCTTTATCCTTGGGGTAGCCTATATCTTTTTTGGTCGGGGGGCTTACATGTAGCTGCTAGTAGTGGCCACAGTAATTTTGTTTGCCTCGACTGTCCAGTTCTGCCACAAAACACACCAAGGCGGCAAATGCAAGTAGCCACTGCTGTGAGAATATTATATACTAGTTCATGTACACATGTACTTAGCAGTAATTTTATCCTGTCTAGTTACATCTGTTAAAAAGACCCATGTATTTTTTCAATGTTAGTTCTAAAACTTACCAAAAATGGGTGTTGTACTCAGGTTTCTGCCTGGAGGGCTTAAACGCCTCTCAGAGCTTCCATGTGTGCAAAAGCTGCAGGTTTCATGGAATAGTGGGATTTGGAATCATGGGAAATATGCAAATAGCTTTTGGAACCAAAGTTGATGTGTGCCTTATTGTATGTATGTTCAATTACATACTTAGTAGTCCTCAATGTGGCATCATGTTGGTAAAAAAAAAAAATAGTGATTAGGGTATTTGGCCTAGAACCTAGAGGTCCTGGGTTTGAGTCCCCTGGCATGCTACTGATGATCTTGTGCTCTTGGGAGAGGGACTTTACACATATTTCCTCACTCCATCTATGTAATAATGTATATGGGTACGGGTATCTGACTTCAGTTGGGGAGGTAAAAGGCAATGCAAGGAGAGGGATGGGCTCTGCCTCCCAATACTGAGCCCTACACACAGTGGATAAAAACCCCTGTTTTACAGTCTCAAAAAGGCTAAGGAACTACCTTTACCTACCGTTAGTAGTTTTAGCAAGTTTCTGGAAGAAATGAATTGTTGTAAATGATTGGTTTGTGCGGACATATTTGAATGGTTTTTACAACGTCAGATTCAATTTGTTGTGAATGTTTTGACATTTTAAGATGTACTTTTATGCAAGAGTTCTATCATTTTAAGCAGAATTCTATCACACACACTGTGCTTTTACGTATGCTAAGTTAAGGAAAAATGCTGGCTTGGATGTTGAAGCAAATGTGTCATACTTTTTGTTGTAAATTGTGATTAGTTGCAAATCACCGTAAGAATTGTGATGCCACCTGGTACCGTGTAGTACTGCAATTTGTAGCTGTTGGCTTTTTCCCAATTCGTGAGAATATCAAAAGACAAAATTGTGCATTTTTGTTTGATAATACTTGATAGCACTATTTGAATGCAGCCATTTTCTGAGTGAATTCTTGGAAATATGTGCTTTGTAATGGGCAAAGTTGACCCCCATCGCAAAGTGGTATAAGCCACCCACAAATTGTATTGAATAGTCATGTTTTATAGGGAAATTAATGTTTACTTTGTGAAGAGTCACTGTTAGTGAATAAATATTTTCAACCACTGAGCTGGGACTGAACCATTGTGCCGTGTCCTTATATTTGATGTCAAGTGTTGCTATGTTTGTCATAACTGGCGACACTATGTTTGGAAAACTTGTTTTCAAAGTAGTGACCAATGAATTAATGACTACAAGTATGGCGTAGATCTACATGTAAATGCTAAAAAGGTTATCAATACCCAGGTAATAATTCAGTTTTGCAGAATTCTGAGAACGTCAACAAAAATTCCAGGTACCCCCGGCTAACACAAAATCATCAGGAATCTCAAGTTCTCCGGACGTTGGATCTTCGAGCGAAGTGAGAATAAAATGTATGATGTTGATTAATTGTTAGAAAATATAGTCACTGTGTCGTCATCCCAATTCGTGAGTACCAGTTGACCCTCCGGGCCCACGGCGACGCCCTGTATCCCAGCCCCTGTGTCGACATGGCAGACATACTCGCCGCGACTTGTGAATATCTGTACTCGACAGTTGGAAGAGTCTGCTACGATGATGTGGCCCTGACTGTCCGTACAGACCCCGCGGGGGAAACGCAGCTGACCTTTGCCGCATCCTCTGCCCCCAAACCTGAGGAGGAACTTCCCCGAGCCGTCATACTTGTAGACAGAGTCGGTCGCACAGTCCGACACAACGGCGTTTCCGTCCAAGTCCACAGTAAGTACCGAGGGTACTGCATTTCTGGATGCACGAACCTCCTCACCAGCGAGCCGTCTGGGCGGAACACCTGGTGATGATGATGATGAATTGATAAATGGTTTATCCAAAATAAAATCCCTCACTGCCTATGGCTGATTTGCAAATTCATTACAATTGTGTTTGCAATTAAAATACTCTCTCTCGGCTTTTCTTCGCTACGGGTAATACAAATTACAGATTCATTACAATAGTTGTTGCAAATACACTACAGATCAGTATCATTTATCAATAAAAAGTGTAATAAACTCTTAAAGTTTTGACTTAAGTTTTGACTAATAAAACATTGACTCGAGCATGTAGCATAAAGGAAATCCTATAAAAGATAAACATTAGCAAAGGGGGTCAGCTTTATAATACCTGCACATCACCATGGCCCCTATCCGCCTCAGTCACCAGGATGTGGCGACTGCGACTGTCCACCGCAATTCCTCGGTAATACCTGATCCTCGGGAGGCTAAACTTCCTCATGGCGATTCCGTCCTTGCTGTATTGAACGACGTGATGGTTTGCTTTACCGTCGTCTCCCACTACCCACACCGTGCTGTCGCTGTCATCGATAGAAATGTCATGCGGTGTCATCTCTCCGTCCTCTGCACCAGGCACCAGTGTTGGGAAGTGTCGGAGATAGACACCCTCTGTGTCGTGGACTTGGACTCGTTTGTTGCCCTTTTCGACCACAAATATCTCGTTGCTAGGCGACACCACAACGTCGTATGGGTTGTCGAATTTACCAGGTTCTTTTCCCGGCTCACCAAAAGTAAATGTATTCCTCCACCTCTCTCCGCTAATAGCACCAAGTGCTGCTCCCTTTGCCCTAATGGGTCGCGTTTCCTCCATTGTTCCTGTGTCGCTTCGATCTTTGCTACCGTCAAAACCTAGCACTGCAGCGCTCTCATCTGCTGCCTCTTCAGTCGATACTTGCACCACCTTTACCACGCCTGCTTGTCTCCCTGCGTTACCATTATCGTCCGCAAGGTGTGTCTGTGTAGCTACCTCTGCCTTCTCGTCCTGTGTTGACAAACCAACAGGAGACTTCTCTCCTCTGTACTCCAGCGGCCAACCTCCGGGTGGCTTCTCTCCCGTATAATCTGACAGGCGCGACGTCATCTGCTTAGCGGCCTTCTCTGCGTATTCGCGGGCACGCTGGAGGTCTTTCTCAAGAACTTCGATCGTCTCAAGGGCTTCCTTCAACCTGTTCTCTGCAATAGTGAGCTTGGAGCGCATGGTCATGAGCGTTGCGGAGTCCACAGCTTCTGCCTTTCTGAAGTTTTGGATAGCCTGCCTCATCTGGTGTTCTCTGAGCCGATCCTTCTGCACCAGAGCCCGGACCAGGCTGTAGGAGAAGCCCTGGTACTCCAGACTCGCGGCTGCCTGCAGATGGAGCGGCAGGGCGTCCGAGAACAGGTTCAGGGCAGACAGGCTTGTCCAGCTCTGTGGTGCCCTCTGCTGCTTGGTCTTGGTACTGCACCCTACTTCGATGTCATCGACTGGACGTTGTCTTTTGATATCTGAAATGAACGAAAGTGAAACCCACGTTTCATTATAAGAGAAAGGGGTCGGGGACAATTGGAACAACTGTAAGTAAGTATCTCAGAATCTCTCGAGAGTTCCCAAGATATGACAACCGAGAAGAAAGTGAAAGTAATCCATTTCACTTTCGCTTTTCACGAAGTTGCACTATTTGACGATTATAAGTATCAGTCTTTGTCAATCAAAAGGAGGAAGACAGCAAAATAGCGGGAAAACACGCGGACTAAATGAACCCACCATTCAACATTGCCCCTTGCGTGACTTTGATGGGACGTTCTGCATCGATCTGCAGAGACTTGACGCCCATGTACACAAGTCTCGGGTCGGAGTGATCCGCCATGTGCCTCAGCACCGCCGTGTTCTCCCGCGGAACGGAGAAGTGCACCAGGATGCTCTTGTGCTTCTTGTACCCTCTGAACTTGACCTGTGACTTCCTGGTGCCGATCAGCGATGCGATGCTGTTTCTGTTTCGATCAAGAGTTTCCTGGATCATATGTGCTGGGCCGTGCACGACCCAGTAGGTGTTGGACGTTGTAATTCCTAGAATTGAATGGATATGAAAAAAAGTTTTTTCAAACCCTATTATCGTATAATTTGAAGTAGTATGCAGTCATCACTTCCTAAAATCAATATGCAATATCTATCGGAAAATAACACTCCCGTGTGGAGTGGAATGCCCCTTTTAAGTCCGGACCTGAATCTGAACTGCTGGACTTGAATCCGGACCTGAACCTGAATATGAGTTTAGGTACGCACCACTAGTCACCATGGTTACTAGAGGTGTACCTGACACCCTGTGGTGTTTGATTACATTATGTAGCAAGTGGCAGGACAGAACTGAGGGGCTGGTCACCAGATATAGGAATATGTTTGAGTAAGACGAAGCAGAGTACATGTAATTGTTTCAAGTGGAAGAAGCAGAAGAGGAAAAGTAGGGAATTGTAGCAAAACAGCATGTTTCCCTTCCGTGAGGGTGAACATGAAAATGATAACGTATTCTTTGTGTCAATAAACGTTTGTGGGCGTTTTCTCTATTGCTTTATTATCATTATTATCTTACCTTCTTCATTTCCGTTCTCAGCGCTGATTCTTGGTTGAAGTTCGGGGTTTTCCGGAATCTCTCGGTCCGGCGGTTGGAACGGCCTCAGGGCATCTCTGATCAGGTCTTCTCGTCCGATTCTTTCCAGGATTTCTTCCACGAAGTCCAAGTTCTCTCGGTCTATTTTGCGGAGTTCAATCAGCACGCGGAAAACGTCCACTGCCCTTCTGAGTTTTTCCGCCTTGCCTTTCGGAATGAGGTGCATACAGAACAGTTTTACGTCTGTGGTCTCCTCCTTCGTGAGAGACTGGGATATGTGGAGTAAGGTTTGGACGAAATCAAAGTGGCGTAGGTCATCATCAGTTATTCCTTCAAATTCCCTGGCTGATCCTGCCATCCTGAAAATAATGGATATTGTAAGTTATTTACATATATACACATTAATACAATAATATAAAAGTTACAGTCTTGTAGTTGTGCCTTTATTAAGGGAAGACATCTCCTTTAACCTCTCCTCCTTTGCTTTTATTTTGTATTTGCGCACACGTTTGAGACAGTTAAACTGAGGTCCCCCCTGGTATTCTACATAAATAATATTTCCCAATGTGGATTGCCGGGCTGCGCCTGCATAAATGCTGTGTCCGAGTTTACATGGACGTTTGCAATGTTATACAGGTCTTTCCAGACGACGTGCAAGCAAGGCATAGAGGTCGAAAAGGTCAACTCAGTGCGCCCAGAATGAAGTATGTGTTGTGTTGGTTCTCTTTCTGATGTTAACATTCGAGGCCTTTACAAAGATTACAAACAATACATGTAACAAATGCCCACATGGTACGTTATTTAATTGAGAGGGCGCCCTATCAGATGCCGTTCACTGAATGTTATTTTCCAAGGAGTAAGGTATGGTAGGGTGGTGTATGAGTCTAAGAATAGCTGCCCGACAGTGGCACAACATTAACACATATTTCACTGGTAGTGAAGCGTGATTGAAAACTCACCTGGTTATATGATGTAGTGCTTGCTTAAGGGCGCATACGACGCTTTTAAGCGCAGTCTATTCTTCCAAGACAGCTTCTTGAATTCTCAAAGGTCTTCGAAGGCGCTCGCAATTAAATGACTCGTGAAGATGGCAAATTAATAACGCGTATTAGGTGAATTGTTAACAGCAACTGTCGGCAACCTTAATTGTAGACTTGAATGTCTGCCATTGGTCGTTTAACGTGATGATATACGTCCGCAAGGGTCGCAAAATAGTTCAACACAAACATTTGATACCAAAAAAAATTTCCAATCTTGCTTTGGTGGCCTTGAACAGCAACACCTGCAGAGTTAAATTAAACATTCTAGTTTCAGAGGAAGTGCACATGCTTAGTCAGCTCACACGAAAAAAATCTTAATTCTTTCGTCACATCACCTTCACTTCATTGTATCAATCCGCACATACCCTTTCAAACGCAAAAATGTTAGTGATACCAAACACAAACACAAAGGTGAACCTATTTGCATACGGGTCACTACTGACGCCAACGTTGGTAGTGTAAGGATCAATGACAAACTGGAAAAGCCTGTAAATGAACTCATGTCACTTAATTAACCTACAGTAAAAGTCACTCGTATCAAGGAGTCTCAATAAACTATGTTTGAAGTGAACCTCCGCACATATGCATGTGCTCAGTCCGCTTAAACGCAGAAGAAAAACTCCAGGATTATGTGTGTGTTCAAGGAGGTTACACTTTGATATGCTGAACAAAATGACAGATGAACTAATTGTTTGTTTGTTTTATTCAGATCTCCTATAACTATTCTTCCTAGAGTCCTTTTAAGTACGAATAATGAAATCTAAGACTTATACAACAATGTAGAAAATTAAACGTAATGAAATGAAATGAACATGAAGGAAAAATACTGAACATTTAACATTAAACATAATGAACGCACGAAGATCAATAATGATGGGAAACAACGAGGGTCAAAATTACCGTTAATGTTACAAAATTACAAATTTCTTCCAGGTTTTCCGATGATGAGTTCTATTATAGAACGTGACTCATTTTACCAAGTACAGTAGGGGCATTCTGGTGGTTAACAGCTTAAAACAACGTACGCCTGTAGTTAAGATAAACAGGGCTTAAGTGTGGCAGGTCATTAGTAAGCCACCGTCGCGTGCATGGCGAGGGGTGTGTTACGCCAAATTGATAGATAGGGGCGGTTAGACCAGGTGTACAATACAAGTAGACAGAAGGAGCTGGCGTTAAGCCAAGGTTATTGACCGCGAATCCATTCAGCTTTAGAAACAAAGCAAAGGGAATCCGTACGGTGTAATATTGAACCAAACAGTAATGAATGGCAATGAAAATGACACTGCTCTTTATTGCATATCATTGCCCAACATGAAGGTAATGCATTGAGTCAGATGACTAACGTAGAAGTGTACAGTACTAGAAAGGTTACGTTATAATTCATCTTCATCTAAAACTAAAGCCTCTTTCCTCTTCTTAACACTCGTTTAGACATGTTTTCCCATTACGTTGTACTTTTTAGTTGTCATGATAACGTATAGATATTTCACTACGCCTTGACAAGGCCACAATGATTGTATGGGGGACATCCTCTGTGCACCCTAAAACTGATGCGAGCGTGCCGAAAAAAAAACGTTGTGCAAAAAAATACCGAGCTTTAGCCTGATCCTATTTTCATGAGAGACCATATCATCTAGCCTCCTTCGCAAACTTCTAGCGGGCCCAGCTTTTATTTTAGGTGGCGCTGGCTCGCGACTTTTCAACGTTGGCTAATGCTGGGGCAATAACAAGTGGCTTCCCTGGCATTAGAGTAGCCTCCATAGCAGGCTCTCGGCCGGTAGTCAGATAAGGCCAGAAATCAGCGACCCAGTACAAAAAGAAATAGCCAGGAAAAGTGTATAATGGGCCAAAAAAAGGCCTCAGAGAGCTTGCTATGGAGGTTAGCATTAGAGAACCTTAATTGAAAATCGGGAACAAGTGTCTAAAATAAGCCACGTGACAACGTACTAGTATATAGTCAAACCTATATGACATCGTTACACGTAAGCGCTACTGATACAACAATAGCGCTGAATATCAATTTATTAAACACTTTTCGACTACAACTCTCTGCCAGCGGATTTAGATCTAGAGAATCGCTCCATCGGAGATACGCTAGAAATGTTTGCTAATTTTTGGTCCCAATTTCCCTAAAATCCTTTTGTAGAATGCTCTATTCACTCACTGTCGATCGTTGCTCAAAGTAACGAGCTATTCACCTCAAGGACCACCTGGATTTGTAGAAATACGACCTCAGGAGGAAAAAATACCTAGTGTTTTGCTACTTCTGTTTCTGTGGCGTTTTTCGACTATTTTGTACCATTGTGACATCCATTCCTATATGACGTCACTAAAACAATTCGGCGATGTAGCCTATCATTTTATGATGGAATCCCGAGAGACCAATCAGAGGTCTATCTGGCAAGAGCCAATCAGAGCCAAACTTGACAAACGCCATTGTTCTCTTAGCCAATCAGCGATCAACCAATCAGCGTTCAGCATGACAGACCACCAACCAATCACAGCTCAACAGGTCAGGGTGACCTGGCCATCTCCATCGTTTCTATAATTCTAGCCAATCAGCGTTCAGCAGGTCAGGGCGCCCTGCTGTTTCAGTAAAATTAGCCAATCAGCGTTCAGTAGGGCAGGTTGCCCTGACCACTTACCTCCTAACTCACCAATCACAGCTTAGCAGGTCCTGATTAGCCAATCAGAAGGCAGCAGGTCAGAGCGCCCTGTTCAATTTCCATTGTTCCCCAGTGCACAGGAGGGTATAAAAGGCGGCGCAAATCGCACACGGGCATCAGTTTTTGCTTGATTGACTCAAAGAGTTCAACTCCTCGCAAGCTACTTTATTTTTTAATCTTGAACTTTCCATTTGTGGAATTTTGAAGAGTTTATCGTCGAAGATGTCTGACGCATTCGGATTCATCAAGGACTTCCTGGCTGGAGGGATCTCCGCCGGAGTCTCCAAGACGGTCGTGGCACCCATCGAGCGTGTCAAGCTGCTCCTTCAGGTAAGGAAACTTCTTAAGTAGTTCCTAGACTTGTGTTGTTAGCAGTACTTGAGTGTTCTTTTGTTTTACAAAGATGGTTCTGGAACGCCCAAGGTTAGCTTCTAGTTCTTTAGTCTTCTTGATCGTTTTTAACAGTTAATGTTTTCACCAAAGTTGGAAACGTGACGGGCTACTCTATTAATGCTTGTATTTAATGAACTTTGCAGTGTACTCGATTACGCGTGTACCCTTGCTTTACTTCTAGTTCATAGACTTGATCGTATCTTTAGCAGTATCTTGGACGGGCTGGTCTACTTATGTTAGTATTTCGCGTACGCGTGTTTTGTTTTCCAGTGCAAGTTCTAGAACATCTACGTATGTTATAAACAATTTTAGAACAGCCACGTGTTTTTGCTTTGGTTTGTGGTACCAGTTTACAGTTTTACTTATGATCGTCTTTATTCCATGCTACAGGTGCAAGCTGTGTCTAAGGACATCCCCAAGGACAAGCAGTACAAGGGCATCGTGGACTGCTTCTCCCGCGTGACAAAGGAGCAGGGCGTGGCATCGCTGTGGCGCGGCAACCTGGCCAACGTCATCCGCTACTTCCCCACCCAGGCTCTCAACTTCGCCTTCAAGGACACCTATAAGAAGGTCTTCCTGGGCGGCGTGGACAAGAAGACCCAGTTCTGGCGCTACTTTGCCGGAAACCTGGCGTCCGGCGGTGCAGCAGGGGCCACATCCCTGTGCTTCGTCTACCCGCTGGACTTCGCCCGGACCCGCCTGGCTGCCGATGTTGGAGGCGGCGGCAAGCGCGAGTTTAACGGCCTCGGCGACTGCCTGAAGAAGATCTACAGGGCCGACGGCATGTACGGACTGTACCGCGGCTTCGGAGTGTCCGTGCAGGGCATCATCGTCTACCGCGCCGCCTACTTCGGCGGCTTCGACACCGCCAAGGGCATGGTGCCTGCCGAGTACAACAACTTCTTCCTGACGTGGGCCATCGCCCAGGGAGTGACCACCGCCTCTGGAGTCATCTCCTACCCGTTCGACACAGTGCGGCGCCGCATGATGATGCAGTCTGGCCGCAAGGAGGTCCTCTACAAGAACACCCTGGACTGCTGGAGCAAAATCCTCAAGACCGAGGGGTCGTCAGCTTTCTTCAAGGGAGCCTTCTCCAACGTTCTCCGCGGCATGGGCGGCGCCTTCGTGCTGGTCCTGTACGACGAGATCAAGAAGGTCTTGTAAGAAGCCTTGAGAACAGTTCCAGTTCCTTAAGATCTCAGGAATGATGTAAATTTGATGATTGACATTCCAGAAGGAATGAGACTTTTTGATGAGATACCTAATTTTGTAATTGCTTGTAGATAGTGGCTATGTTTAAGTGCTATTTATTGCCGCTATAAAACTGTGTATTAGAAAATAGAATCATTGTAAATATTTCTAAAACTATATTTCTGAATTGTGTACTACTGAAATCATGAAATGGCTACACGCTGTGAAAAAATTGTGCTTGACGAATTGTACCAGTTCTTGCTTTGTCTTTAGTTTAGTGTATACTTACTGTGTACAAATCATGTGAGACATAATACGAAACCTTGTGAAATATCTCAGATGTATAGACTTAAGATTGTGATATGTATAGACTTTAACTTTTAAGTAAGATTGTAATATTATTTAAATCTAAATTTATTCAGAATAAAGTTTCTGAAACTTTATATTTTTGTTGGTCTTTTATACTTAAAGTGTCAAGCCTGAACGAACGAATGGACGAATCGAAGAATAAATGGATGGATGGATGAATGGATAGATGGACAGATGGATGGATGAATGGATGAATGGATGGATGGATGGTTGGCTCGGTGGCTGGCCGGGTGGCCGGCGCGTCTGGCGGTTTTGCGAACCCTCCCTCGGGTGTATGCCACCGCCCATAGCCAGGGCT
>NC_049988.1:18834380-18848828 GCF_000003815.2 Branchiostoma floridae
TAGATGTATGGATGGATGGATGGATGGATAGATGTGGATGGACGGGTAGATGGATGGATGAATGAATAGATGGATGGATGGATGGATGGACGGATAGATGGATGGATGAATAAATAAATGAATTAATGAATAGACTATTAAATAGAAATAGATTCATACATAAATTGAAGGATGGAACAGATGGGTTGGCGGAATGAATTTGTGGATAGACTGAATAAATGAGGGAACAAATGGAAGCTGCCATATGATGCTTGGACAACTACCAGTTAATTGAATGAAAGAGCATTTGTAAGGATTGAAAATGCCATACTGTATTTAAACTACAGACATCGATGATTCACGAGCTTTTCTATGCTAATATAGACACAGAAAATCACCTTCGTATTGAAGTCATCCAACCCGCCTATCAGTCCAAACTAGTATTCTTTATCATCCACTGCTTCCAAAGAAGAAGTCAAACCCCGTGTCAGGTAGATAGACGTAGAACCTTATTATAGACTAGCAACGTACACCGGTGAAGGTCAGACATCCAGGTAATAATATATGCCAAATACAAACAAACATGTAATAGTTATTCTGGCAATAGGATATGATTCTGGACTAGTAACGTAGTTTAATTTTCACTGTCTGTGTCTCCTGTTTATATTTTGCACTCGCCTCATTTTTGTACACTATAATTGATATTTTTCCAACAAGAAAATGTATTGTGTTTTATTTGTAAAATCATGTATGAAGGCTTATTGCATGTAACGTTACCACATCAAAGTAAGGATAATGTAATGGATGCACAATTGCACACCACTAATTTCTAATCAATTAAAAGTATAATGTACTACGATTGTCATTGTGAGGTTTGCTTTTTTATTCTTTAAAAACACTGGGCAATGAACTAATCCACGTTTTGCACAACGAGCGGGTTTTAGGATTTTAGAAATTTTGATGATCTTTAATCGCTGGATAATTGCTGTTGATTGAATCAATCAATGGATCATGAATTAATGATTAATTGTTGCTCGCTTGCAATTAGCCCACGGGCATGATTATCCAATAAACTGAATATATCCGTAATTTAACGATCGTCACTCAAGAAAACATCTGTCTGTGGATTTGCGAATGATAAATGGTGTCCTTTGCATTCCCAGACGGTCCCGGGTCATCGCACATTGAGGACTCCTTCTGTCTGTAGTTCATAAATAAATCGCCAGATGTCGCCTTATCCGTAGGGTCATAGGTCACACACGTGAAATGTGCCTTGCATCAGCTAACTTTGCAAAAGAAGTATTGTCAACATTAGACAAATCAATTCGTTTTCGGATAAAGCGTTATCAGAACTGTTTTGTAAATTCGCTTATTTGAAAAGGAATTCCCCACACTCCGCCCAACTCCGCCCACCGATTACCATAAATAGGCATGTGTACAGACCACGTGGTGCACAGGAGCGGGTATTTTCCACTGGCACACATACACATCCGTGTCATTTGCCGGCTTGGCGTTACGAAGAAGGGACTGCGCTAGTGTAAACCTCAACCATGTCGCCCCCTAGCATCAAGAAAATCCTGATCAGCGACAGCGTCGCTCCAGAGTGTAAAGAAGTTCTGGAAAAGGCGGGAATCGTCGTGGAAATGAAGACCGACATGACGAAAGACGAGCTTTGTGAGAAAATCAAGGTGGGTTTATAAAACTTCACGTTCAAAAATTGCATCATGCAGGCATCTATCGATCGATTTAATGGCACAACTTTCTTGTTGTTATATATTTTGCTAATTGCATTCCTCTTATTTTGTTTTTGTATCTACAAGAAGAAATATATTTATATTTCTTCTTTGCAAGAGGCTCATGCATGTAAGTCCATGCTTCAGCTACAAATTTCAATAGCTTAGAAATTCGAGCCGGAGTCTTTTCAAAGCCTGCAGGCAAAACTATCACGTGCAAGCCATGTGTGACGCTAGAATGTACTATTTCCCCACAAAACATAGAAATCAAAACTATTTTCTATCACTACATTTATGATTTGTTACGATTATATAAATATTTGCGTTGCCGCGAATTTATTTGAAGTGTTTTGGGGAGAGAGTTTATCAAAAAGGTGGGAGGGGGGCGTTTAGTGGGCGGCTGCTGTAGCATTATATTTTCCCAGTTTAATTTCGATCCATCAGTGCGAGTTGAGATGCCAGACATTCCTTAATCCGTCTGATATAACATCGGCACTCTGCGTGGGGATTTTCCACCGGCACATGCTGACGGGCCGCCGCACGTGTGGCCCTCGGGTTAATGATTGATAGGGCCCCGCCTAGCCTCGTGGGGCGGCCCGGTACGGGGTTAACACAACCGTACAGTTTACACAAGGCTTGCAGCGATCTCCTCACACCCCAAAAGGGCTGGTACCGAGGTTATCTAGACGCTGGCATGCTGCCTGGGACAGTGTGTGTGTTGTTTTTTGGCAGCCATGTGTTGAAAGCAGGACACATAGACACAGTGCCACGTTGCTAGTGTGTTAGGCACTGTCAAAATACACAACCTTATTGTATTGTAGTATCCGCATTATTTTAAAGCCCCTTTGTGTTGACTGTAGCCAAAGAGATTAAGGGGTCTGTCACCAGCTTAACTAATATTTTTTTCCGTGGCACTGATTGTTTTGGTAGCCTTTGTTGTCGATTCTCAAAGTTTATGAAAATACATTTTTGTTAATTTCATGTCTTAAAGTTCAGATTATTTTGAGGGATGACGTGAAATGTCAATCCTGGGATGGATTGATAAACAGATTTTGCAGATAGCTTTGATATGCATATAATACTAGGGTGTTACCAGCTGTTTTGATATTATTACATAATTCATTGACAACTGTTTAATCTAGCGACAATCAATGTAGAGTATGATAAGGGACTTGAATTGTTGTAAAGCATAATTGAGATCCCCCCATTCAGACCCTCATAAAAAATTCTCACTATTTTCCACACCAACAAATATGCTAAAGATTTTGTAATATAGTATGATATAACTTTAGTAATACCTAACTTTACAATTAACAGTTCTCAAGTGTTATGGTTGGAAAAAGAAAATATATTGCACAAGGTGCTAATAGTATTCAAAAGGGCTGTGAAACAACTGTTGATAGTACAAATGTATAATGCAATATATGTACACTGGTATCGAATAACCAGCTGTTTGTCCTTTCACTGTCTTCTACTGAAAAAGATTTCGTGCCCCCCTTTTCAGATTAAGGAATGGAATAGCCCATTCCAAATTGCATTGTCCATATTAGGAGCAATAGAACTACAACAAGTGCAAGTGACAGGCCCATATGTGTGTTCTAACCCGATGTTTAGTGTAAATAGTGGTGCCCCTTTCCAGTAGACAGAAATTATTAACGCAAGTATTGATTGTAAACATACCCTACCCTAACTGCTGCTAAAAATAGATTAGATGATAAATTACTAAAAGTACTGGTTGTAGAGACAGATGGCCAATTGATAGATAATGGGTCATAAATCTTCATAAACTCTTAGATGACACTTATCAAAAGGCCCAGTTGACAAACAGTGTTGCATGTCCAACACTATTAGAGTCAGTGGTCTCTTTTTGTCTCCATGAAATGGAAATAATGTTTTGGGCGTGTCTGTCTGATTGTTTGTGTGATTTTATAGTCAGTATAACTCAAGAGCCTCTTGATAGATTACGATGATATTTGGTAAGTATGTAGGTGTTTGGAAGATGAAGGTCAAGGTCAATTTTAAGCCCCCTAGTATGTGACCTTGGTACTGCAGCAGAACTTCCATTTTTGCATCTTTTTACCTGGACATCCATCCATCAGTCCTGTAGCTCAGGAAGCTGTAGGGGTATGACATGCTTTGGTCTTGTAATTATATCACTGTCTATAGTCACATATATGTGTTCCATGTAAAGGTGGGTTCACACGTGCGTATATATTTAAGTCCATTTGAGGTGCGTATGACGCTCTTAGTCTCTACCAGGCTCCACAGGTCACGGGAAAAATAGTACAAATTGGACAAATATAGATACATAACATGCCAGATGAGTTAGCTGACCGAGAAGTATGGTTAGCGACCCTGCTAACTTGTCTGACATGTTACCTGTTTACGTTTGTCCAATTTCTATTATTTTACAACGACCTGTGGAGCCTGGTGGAGGTAAATACTCCCATGCGCGCCTCATACGGACTTGAATATATACGCAGGTGTGACCCCACCTTTACTACCATGTGGAATTGCAAAAAATTAGCCTCCCAGAATGGACTTGCAAATAAACTTTCATTCAATAAGTCATACTCAGAATGACTTCGCTTTTTGACGGATCTAAACTTTAAACCAGGGAAGTTAATGATCAACTCGAATCGTTATCAGTGCCTACTTCAGTAGTGGATTGTTGTTAAACATTTGTTTAAAGTGTTTGCAAACGATACCCTGTGGTGGTATAGGGGTGATGCAATGATTTATGCAAATATTTGCTTTAAACTTGAAAATCTATTCCTGTATTGAGGGCGTCGCAATCAAAATATAGTTTATCGCAGAACATGTTTAACTTATTAAAGTGGGCATCATGAGGCGTCAATACAGGTTCTTGATACAAATAGATACATGTAATTGCAAAGTTATAAGCTAGATTAAACTTCAAGACCACAAAACTATAAAAACATGCTATTCCTGAACTAGACAAATACTCATCATACAGTCATACTAGATACAGAATCTGAAAGCTGATTTAAACTTCTTCCAATATCTGAGCCAGAAATTATTACCCTTCATACATCTGGACAATGATGAGAATATTTCGACAATACACATGCACATTTTTTTAGAAGGAAAAAACTGATTTGTGTGTTTCCCTTTCATACCTTTTAGTTTGAGTCATTGATAAGCTTTGTAGAACTTTTCCGTCGATCCAACCCTAAGCTTCAAGGAGACTTTCATTACGTTTGTTAATTCCTCTGTGATGGAAGCGGAGATGCGATCAGTTGTGCCAGCTGCGCACCGATACAGATCGCTGCTTTTGACGTCACCCGCTCGCGTAAAGCTCCTCGGTTTGACATTGATGTGTGGGACTGGAAGTTCGATCAATAAGGGTTTTAAGGGCTTTATATATGTATTGATTATCATTGGGTATTGTGTTTCATAAGTTGGTGTATGATTATAGTATATGTATGTGGTTTTGTTCCTAGTATATTGCATTGATTTATTGCAGTGTTTTGAGCTTGTCTGTCTGCGTGTTTGTGTGTGTGTCACACCTAGTCAGGGCCAGTGTGTATGTCTGTGTGTGTGTATGTCTGTGTGTGTGTGTGCGCGTGTGTGTGTGCGTGCGTGCGTGCGTGTGTGTGTGTGTGAGTGAGTTTGTGTGTGTTTGTGTGTCTGTGTGCTTGTCTACAGTTTCTGTATGCTCTGCTAGAGAGTGCTTGCAATCATGAGGGGGTGAAGTCTGCCATCTCTGATTACCATACTAGTATTTTACAAGTGCTCCTATTTTTCAATTACATCATCCGAAACAATAGTAAAACTGACTCCATAGCCGTCTTCACCTCTGTCAAAACATAGAAATGAAAAGTAAAACCATAAGAATGCCAACATTTTACAGACGATCAAACATCTTTCAATAGTTTCATCATGTTGGTAAATCACAGATGTATAAACTAAGCATTTTATTCAAACCAAAGTGTTAACAAAGAACTTTAATTGCCACCCAATCGACGCACACACATTGGTTGAATTGCCTATTGTGATTGACAGATAGAATGGATCTATTGGCTGGATTAATGTCATACGGTTGCAGGGCTCGAAATACCGGCTGCATATGCAGGTTAGTGCAGGTAAAACTGGAGCTGTGCAGGTATTCCTGGTGTCTACCTGCACCAAACCTGCACTGGTCCATGTACTGGGTTTTAGACATAAATGTCTTATGATGTAGGTGCATGTGGATTGTTCTTAGTTGCATTGGCTGTTACCACCTATATTGCTATAAAGTGTAAAAGAAAATTCTGCAATGGTTCCTGAACAATTTTATTCTGATCCATCCTTCCTAAATTCATAGTGGTGCAGGTAAAATTTGTCTGGTGCAGGTAATTTTCAATGTTACCTGCACCAGTGCAGGTATGCAGAAAAAGTATTTCGAGCCCTGGGTTGTGAGAAGGCATTTGGGATGTACTGTCCTTGTACCTTTCACCCCTATTACTGTTCATCCGACCATTTAATTACATCGCAGTGAATTTATTACCGGTAAGCGCCCCAGGCTTTGACGTTGCTCTTTATTCAATAGAGTCATTTTCTCTTAAGCGTTCCTATTTCCTATCGTGGGTAGATAGTGGGGGAACGTCCTTAGACGATTACCCGAGTGACGCAAGTTGTTGTGGGTGATCGATTTTGTGACTTTGGGGAATTTCCATCACGTTTACGTCAGTAAGACTGAGAGATGTGTTGTGAGTTTACATTGCTAGCACACAAAGAACTGTTTATGGCCTATGGGGTATGAAAAAATGAAATTGAGAAAGATATGGATACAAGTTTGATTGATTTGGGGAAATTTCCATCACATTTACGTGAGAGATGCATTGTGAGTTTGCAGTGCTGTCACATCAAGAACTAGTTTAGGTGGAATGAAATAGAATGAAGTTGTGAAAGATATGATGCAGGCACAACATTGTACATGTATCTGAAAACTTTATTAACCTTGTATACTGGGACAGCACTTGTAACATCACCCCTCATAATTATGCCTGCCCTAAAACTATTGGAAATAGCAAATTTTTTTACCGTTCCCAGACATTCTGTTCTGGAATAGAGTGAAAGGTCCTGGAGACAGCCCTTGTCAGAAAGAAGAGGTTTGAAAACTTGAGATTTAATGAAATTGTTGTTTTTCTCCCCAGGGGGCTGACGGGTTGATCGTTCGTTCTGCCACCAAGGTGACAGCCGACGTTATCGAGGCGAGCGACTGTCTGAAGATCGTGGGCCGCGCGGGAACCGGCGTGGACAACGTGGACATTCCCTCGGCAACCAAGAAGAACATCGTGGTCATGAAGTAGGTATTGTGTGGATAAAACACTGTGCAAAGTACATGTATAATGCTGGCAAGGGGCATGGAGGGAGGATAGTAGGAAAAAGGCAGGGCATATGAAGGAAAGAGGGAAAAAAATTACTGGATAATAAAGAGGGCCAATCTAGTCATGCCACTGACTGGGCAACATCCAACAGTAGATCCTTTGCTGACGTTTCATTTTTTGAATTGTCAGTGTACTATTACAGGTGTTATTACATTCATAACATGAGTGACAGGTAAAACTGTTCTGATAAGATCATTCTTTGATGGCTCTTTCCCTATCATTGATGATCTCCAGGAAGTTCTGGTAGTCCTGCAGGCTCTCAGGTGGCCTGTACAAGGTATCTTCCACCAGCATACAGTACTCTGTAGCACTGCTGACAGATGAACTGGGTTGAAAACATGTTCTGGTATTAAGATACAAGTAAATGATTGAATAATCATGTGTCCCGTTCTCACCCCCCCTTCCCCAGCACCCCCGGAGGAAACACACTGAGTGCTGCAGAACACACCTGTTTCCTCATCGGAAGCTTAGCAAGGTCAGTCCAGCTGTTTTCACTTCCTGGTTGTTGTTGTTACTATCAATTTTCTTCCAACAGGGACTGTTTTAAAGGTAGAGTACGTACCTCCAAATGTTCGATGTCTGACATCTTGGTCACTGAGAATGGCCTAGTCTCTACCTTTAAAACAGTCCCTGTTGGAAGAGAAATGATAGTAACTGTATACATAGGTGACTGATGAACCTCTTTAACTGGTTGTTGTTGTTGTTCTTATTCTTAACCTTAAGCATTGGTGTAGTGTAAAGTACTGTAGTCATCATTGTTGTTTAGGTCCTTTGTGCAGAGTTGTAGTTTGTATAGACTGACTGACAGTAGTAGTAGTAGTAGTAGTAGTAGTAGCAGGGTAAAGGTTTGTTCATAACCAATAGCTGTGCTGGTTTAAATACTCTCCATGCCATGATGTTATGCCCTTGGGAAGGACGCTTCACACAGCTTTCCCTGACGATGGAGTGATGACCACTGATTGTATGCAAAAACACGGATTTTGTTGTGCTAAATACCAAGATGTGCACATTTTCCCACCAGAAAACGTTTTTTGATACCTTTGTTGGCACACTGCATGTAACTAAATTAATGTTGCATGTATCTATGTTGAATTTTCAGTTTCAAAAGCCAACAATTTGGTTTCCAAAATCCATCTGGAAGTCAAAGTCAAAGTGATAAATGCTAAAGTCCTTCCCTGTTCCTTGTTGTTTCTCAGGCAGATCCCCCAGGCCCACATGTCCATGAGGGAGGGCAGATGGGACAGGAAAAAGGTGAGACACATTAAAAAATGTTATCCTTTGACTTTTTGAGCAATGCCTTTTTGTATCTTTCTATCTTGCTGTAAAATTCCTTTGTATGTACATGTGTATTCTTAAATGGCAAATTATATATGTTTCATTTTTGCTTAGTTCATGGGAAACGAGCTGTACGGAAAGACGTTAGGGATCATCGGTCTGGGGAGGATCGGCAAGGAGGTGGCACTGAGGATGCAGGCATTTGGCATGACGGTGAGAGGAGCTTCTTTTTTAGTTGGCAATTTCCAGATTGTACAACTTCATCTGAACTTGTCTTGGTCCTGGTGTATTTATTGGTGATTCACTGCAATACATTTTACCAAGCCCACCACGCCTGTCATTGTTGCATGAGAGTGCAGATAGTTGGCGAGGTACATACATACCTTTTATTTTGACTGCAATTGGCCCTGTCGGCCAAAGCCGCTCTTCCCAGAGGTCCAGTGTGAGGGGTAGTTTTTCATGAGAACATAAATAAATGATAGGTCAAAGGTCATAGCATTTAATTAGATGCAACCTCTGACCCTTGGCCCAGTGCACGTGGGTGATCAGTCGCTCCAGTTCATCTGATGGGTGAGAACACGTTTTCACCCTGCAACCACCCTCCCGTAGATTTATCGGTGATTCACCGCAATAAATTTTACCAAGCCCACCACGCCTGTCATTGTATGGAAGGAGAGTGCAGATACATGTAATTTCCAGTTGCTTGAGTAATTGCTATTTGGCATTTCTAGATCGTACATGTTTGACAAAGCAGATTAAAACCATGGTAAAGTGTTAACTATTGGAATGCAAAACCATCTGGTCTTTAGAACATTCTTCCAAAGGTTGAGAATAACGGTCAAACCTGTACAAGTGACACAATTGTCGACACTTTTCGGTGCATGGACATAGTTTCAGTCAGAAGTTTTGTTAAGCCAGCTTCCTATTCAAATAAAAACTGCTTGCCCTGCCCCTATCCAAATGAAGGATAAATGATTTGTAACCATTATGCACACATTCAAAGTTTGACATTGAAAATGTAAGTGTCTTTATGTATTTCAGTTTTACTAAAACTGTATTGTATCACTAGACACAGAGTTTTGGCTAAATTGAAAAAAAAAAGATAATTCCTATCAAATGTAGTACCAACCCCAGTTTTCTTAGGACCAAAACAGGAAACACAACATTTTTTCCTAGGCCTTAGATATAAAAGGCCATGGTGCCCTGAATAGAAATATCACTTGTTCGTGTCAGGAAATCGCTGAATATTTGTAACAGCAGCTGTTAGCTAGAGGCACGCTGTGCTGAGGGTAGACAACAGCTGGCACTTACAATGTACAATGTGTTATCTTCATGCATGCAAGTCATACTTGTGTGATGATAGCTGTTAAGTATATGCATGTACATGTATAGCAGGGTTCTTAACAGGCCTTTTTAGCATAGGGGGCCCCCTATGCTCTGATTTGGATCCCCTATGCTGTGTTTCAACCAACGAATGGGGACTTTTGTGTTGTTTTTGTAAGAAATGTTCACTACATTTGGCCCTAAAATGCAAGAAATGGTTTACGAATTCTAAAATTTTCAAGGGGAGGATTCCCTACAATAGTGATATATGTCTGCATCACTTTACCACATGGCTTTGCTGCACTAAGAAGCCCCTACACTGTGAAAAAATATCCTGGTGATAACAGTGTATAGCATTGATTAGTCCATACATCAATACATATCATTGAATCAAAAGAGTCGTTTTACCTCTTAGGATAGTTGTGTGAACTTGTATGTGATCTGAATTTTAAGAACATTTGTATATTGACTGGAGAGGGAACTTTGTAATGTTCATTCAAGGCATAAAGCTTTGTATATGTATCAGCATTAAAATTTTATAAGTTAGTTGACAAAAGAATTATTATGTTCTGACCAAAGAAGCAGAATGTAGTTATATTTGTTGTTAAAACCTAGATTGTACCAAGGAGTTATTGTCAAGATTGTTACTTGCAGGGCTCTAACCATCATTGAGTGATACAAGAAAAGCAAGCTTAATAAGACACCTATTTCTATTCCAGACGATAGGTTATGACCCCATCATCGATGGCAAGACAGCCTCAGAGTTCAACGTGGAGTGGATGGAACTGGAACAGCTGTGGCCGAAATGTGATTACATCACCGTACACGTGCCACTCATCCCACAGACACAGAGTAAGTTCCTATTATCCTAAAACTTTCCTTATATTATATTACTAGTAGTAGCCAGGGTTGTAGCCAGCTCCCATCCTTCTGTCCTTAGAAAGAATTTTGCAGCTGGGGACGGAAAAAAATTTTGCCCATTCCATCCGGATATCCTCTGTGATTAACAAAAATCAATATGTAAAGATATAAAAACTTGAAATTTTGCTCTCCAAGCTCTCCAAAAAATCAGCGGAAGGTTTTGGAAGTATGGTCCACCAGCAAAATTTACACCTCAAAATGCAGGAAGTAGCATTTTAGAGGGCCTGGATTTCATGCCCTTAATGGAACGTCGGGCCTTCGGTGCTCAATAGGATTTCCATTCAAACTTGAGGGGACGGAAAATGATTTCAAGCTGGCTACAATCCTGCTTAGTAGTATCCAGTATTTGACTACACAGGAGTAGGCAGCAGTCTGCTAATTTTCACACCGCGCTTCCATGCGGCTCTGTCCAGCTTAGTATATAGTAATCACCCCACAGACACAAAGTAGGTTTGCATGTCCTAAAACTTTCCGTATATGATAGATTAATACCGGTACGCAGGCTTTTATCTAGGATTTTATCATAGGGTGTCCAATTTTCTTCCCGTTTGGCAAGCGCTGCAGGCATGAGTATTGTAGGGGGTCTGGGGACAACCTCACTCGGAAAATTTTGAAATTTATAACTCTCTGAAACACCATTTCCCACATTTTGAGGTGCAAATTTGGGGGAATGAAGCAAATTTACTGTCAGACAAGCCACATGTGACCTATAGCATCCCTGGTCAATCAGAATTTCATGCTTGTCAGAGGATCTGCTCCCCAGTGTAAGGGCGTGCAATTTGAGTTATTTTTCTAACAGGGCGTACAATGTACGCCTGTACGCCTACCTGGCTAAAAGCCTGCCGGTACTCGTAATCATCCTTCAGATACAGAGTAGCTTTCTTTATTCGAAAACTTTCTTGGTATAATACTTTGTCCCTGTAGGCTGTACTATTGTAACAGTGTTGGTTTCTATAACCTAAAAACTCATCAACAGTGGAACAGGTTAGCATGGAACAAGATAAAGTCTTAGATGGATGGATTGATGCAGAATGTTTTACAGATGGTTTACAAGATAAAACAGCCAGATAGGTTTGAGCTCAGTTTTGGCTTAGGTTTTCACTAATGGCTCTGTCCCTCTAGGGTTGGTTACGTCAGTGTTAATACAGCTGTTATCGGATGCATGTTGGCTGTGCATGTGGGGTCCTGATAACAGCCATGCAATCTATAACTTGTATTAAAAAGATAAGTGGAATTGTAAAATGAAATAATTTGTTAAAAACAGATGCGAACAAGCTATTAGGGGGCCCAAAACGTAATCATTTCAAGGTTTCACCAAAACCCACCCACTTTCCAAATATCAATGCAATCCATCAAGGCATTCTTGTGTAATACTGGTCATTTGCACATGCACACGTGTATGCACACACACACACACACACCACTCTTACACACACACACAGACACATGCACACACACACACACACACACACACACACACATACAAACATTCACACACACATACACACACACATACAAGCACACACACACACACACACATACATACATACAAACACACACACACAGCCACACACACAAACACACACACACACAAACTGCATTTGGAGCCAGGAAATCCTATTTTGCCTCCAAACATCTGCTTGGAGATTACTATATATATTGTACGCATGATTTGCATTTTTTTGCTTTTTTAAAAGAATATTCCTTATGGCCCACTCCTTTGACTACGTACAGGCATACAATCACAAGATAGTGATTACATTGTAAACTGTATTTGCATGTTCTGCTTTTAGAAAAAAAAGTTAATTTTGATTACATTATTAATTTTTTGAACTAAGCATTAAAAAAGAATAGGCACACGGTTGCAAAAACATTAACTACATTGTAACCTGTTTTTTGCATGTTCTGCTTGCTGTTACTAACGCACGGCATGTTTCCCACCCAAGACATGCTGTGTGATGAAACGTTTGCGAAGTGCAAGGACGGCATGCGGGTTGTCAACGTCGCTCGGGGCGGGATTTACGAAGAAGCGGCGATATTGCGTGCGCTGGAGTCCGGGAAATGTGGAGGGGCAGCGCTGGATGTGTGGGAGAAGGTACGGGAGAGAATACACGTAGTATAGCCCCTCTAAATAACAGAATTACATTCCTGGATAGGGCTGTGTATCTAGAAATAAAAAGAAAACGGTACAGAAAAGTGTGTACATGTCCTTTAACAAGTATTGTCAATTATATCATTTATAAACAATTTTGCAGACACAGGTAATACTGTTAGTTACGCAGCCCTTTTCCTGGCACATGTTTTGCCCTTTTAAAGAAGGAAGAAAAGGTTGAAAGTTAGAAATGGCAATGTAATTCTGTTAGTTTACTGAAGGGGTGAAAGCTAAATTTTACACAACAGCAACAAGTTAACCTCATTTTTCCTCCTCCATCATCTTTTCAAACTCTCAAACTTCAGACCTCATGAACGAAGCGGTGTTCGCCAAGTGTAAAAAGACTCTGAAGGTTCTGAACGTTTCTCGCGGCGGGATCATATCGGAGGCTGACTTGCTGAAGGCCCTGGAAGCTGGGAACATCGCTGGTGCCGCCATTGACACCTGGGAACAGGTTGGTTCTGGCTGCAGGGCATGATGGGTTGCGACCTTTAACCCCTGATGACCTCATGCTGACCTTGTGGTTACCTTTAACCACTCGAATGCTTACTTACGAACTTTACATTTTCAGAATGCAGCAGGGAAAACCTTATCCGTGGACAGTGCTTGATATGACAGCTTTTTATGATGAATTTGCCTGAGAAATGTTCATTCAGTCTAGAGCTTTTGTCATAACCATCATTGTTGTCAAAGATACAACACACACTAATAGAAAAAATGACACATGCTTGCATAAAGTAATTGATACTTGTCATGATTCTGCTAGAGAGCAATGATTTGTGTATGGATTGGATGACCAGTGGGTTTTTTTCAGCAAGTGTGCTAGCTTATCTCTTGTTTGCTGGTATAATGTTAAAAACAATAAGTATGGCATACTCATGTAGCGCCATATTAAGTTGAGAAGAGAGTCGGCATGTGAGATGAGGTGCAGTTTGTGAACCCAGGATTGCAGCTTGTACTTTCCCAGTGCTGGGAGACTTAATAAGGAGCTCGTCGTAAATCCCACCGATGTAATCTTAATTTCTCTAATTTTTCACTCCAGGAGCCAACCACTAACACGGCACTAGTTCAGCACCCCAACGTGATCGCAGTGCCCCATCTTGGCGCCAACACCCGGGAGGGCCAGCGTCGCTGCGCTATCGAGATCGCAGAGCAGATCGTCGACTGGGTCAACGGCAAGGGGCTGGTTGGTGCAGTAAGTATTCATTGGATGATTTTTTACCTTTGCCTAGAAGGTTATGGTTTTTGTTGTGTATGTGTGTGTGCAGAAGACCAGCATAATTCTAGAATGTGTGTTTGTGTGTAATGTAGAAGGCAAGCATGTGTCTAGTATGCCTGCATAGATTCTGGTGATATCTTATTTGTAGGACATAATAAAATTTTGGGCCTTGCTTCAAAAGAAACTGTAGTGAGACGTGACATTTTGGTTGAGAAAAGACAGGGATTGTCTCTAAAGCCTCCAAGAACTATGTTGTGTTGTGTGCAAAAGTGTAAAAGTTTTGTGGAATATGATACTGTTTTGCTCATACAAATCTTTAAAGAAAATTTTAGATGTATAAGTTAGAGCATTATACAAAATTACACATCAAAATAACAGTTGTTATATACAGTCAGCAAGAATTGTAATGATACAATGTAACTCAACCCCCTTTCTCTTTTTCAGGTCAATGCC
>NC_049988.1:18848928-18879466 GCF_000003815.2 Branchiostoma floridae
TCAACAAGAACAGGAAGACAAACATTGCTGAGATATACAAGATAGCTCGAAGAAAAGAAAAGAAAGTTTAGGAAGTACTTATTTTCTATCTTGGAAGACTTTTTACTTTGTCATACTATTTTTCTTTGTACAGTTGACATATGAGGAGATGTATGATGTCATAACTTGAAGTCTTATAATTGGTGAAGGTTTGTACATTGTATGAAGGTATGCACATTGTATGAAGGTTAATACATTGTATACATAAGGAAAGATTCAACCAAAGAAGTGTTGACCTTTTCTCTGAGGAGAAGGATGGAAAGAGCATTCATTGACGAACATTATTTTAGCATGATTCTGTTCTTTTGTAAGTAGGAAGTATAGAAACGGAGGGATTCCGTCAAAAGAAAAATTCTAGAAATAGATACACTTGCTTCTCTCATCTTTTGTATCAAAAGCACAGATCCTCTATTCTTATGTCATTACTGTAAGTAATCTCCAAGCAGATGTTAGGAGGGTGGTTGAATGTTACAAAATGTAGCGTTATAAAGCGTTACTGTATCTGCACTGTATGGCCAGTATACCCACTCTAAGGGGTGAAATACCAGAAACCATCCTCCTCCTTAACATCTGCTTGGAGATTAAGAATTTTCATTCTAAACAAAATTGAAGACAAAAAAAAAATACTTCTTCACACAACATTGTGAAAGATGAACTAACACCTTTCTGCTTTGTAATCTGCTTTTGCTTTTACAGTTAGCTGTTTAAAATGTAAATGACAAACTAAGCAAAGTCTTTCTGTACAAAATATCTTCTTTGGTTACAATGTATGTGTGTGGACAGTCCTTGCTTTTAGTGTTATTTTGTAACAAAACATCAGAAAAGTTGAAGTAGACAACAGGTGCTATTTCTTGTTAGAACGAGAAATTAGTTCTCAGAATGCTTATTTTGAGAAGTGTTTCAAAGCTGTAGACTTTGATGAAATGATACCAAGGCAAAGATTGTGACTGTGTATGTGTACAATATACTAGTACATGATTGTATGAAGATGTATATCGAATATTGGCTATAAACATTGGTCTCCAAGCAGATTTGAGTTGCTACTGTTCAGTCCATGGGATACTGTCTCACCAACAGAAGATTTGCTTGGAGATTATATAAACTATAGTTGGTGAAAGGTGAAGGTAGATGAATCGCATTGAATCTGCTCATTGTCAGCGCTTTGTGGAGCTTCTCATTAAAAGTGCCATAATTTTGGAAGAAATGTTTAGAAAAAAAAAGCACAAGCAATGCTTGGATGTTTCGATGTGACCAAAGGTTAAGGTAAGAGGTTACTTTTGGTGGTACATGTGTCTAGCTTAGCTGTCTAATATCTTCTGTGGAGAAACTTTAGAAATAAAGTTAACAAAACCAAGGAGAATGTGCTGCTCTTATTTTTGAAAGACACATTAGAAGGGAAAAGAATAATGTGAAAGAGCTTCAAAAGCAAGACAATAAATTAAATGAGATGATGGCAAAGAAATATGAAAAAGCTTCCGTTGAACGAAAAGAAGGTTAGAGGAGGATTCGGTGGCAGCTACATGTTTTGTATATAGCAAAAACTGATAAAAAGGCAGAAACAATTAGATCTTGTTTGTGATGAATTGAAATCAAAAAGGGGTAAGCTTCAGAAAACTACAGAAGAGCGCAATTTGGCTCATGACAAGATTGCCAAACTGAAAGAAGAATTACAGAGAATGATGGGACAGAACAGAGCTATGCAGGGCAAGATTGGACGACTAGAAGACAAACTACGTCACCAACAAGGCGACCCCTTTCCTGCTCAATCTGGAAAAGCTAGCCATGGCACACGTACCTGAAAAACAAGACGGACATATACCCCCCTCCAAACTAATCTATTATTACCTTCAGGTTAAGTTTGATTAACCATCTTTGCTTTGAACTTATAATTATGAATTGCAAACTGACAGATTGAAGTACTAGAAGTATAGTTTGCTTTTGAATCCCAGCTTTTGATATGGTTAACTTACATTACCTAGATTTTGTGCATGTGTGAGGACCCCTAGCATTTAAGTTACAAGTACTTTTCCTGTGCTAAATGCAAGTTTGTTTGTTTTCAGCCATTTGGAGGCAGTGGTGCAAGTAGAGCAAGATGACCAAATTGTTGTACTTTTGATGTGTTAGTTGGTAGCATTTTGTAATAGGGCTAAAGTTAGGTAGCTGTTTTGGTTAGTGCCACATGCACAGAGTTCAAACCTGTGGCACTAACCATAGGGGGGCCTATAATCGAGAATATCTCGGCCACTGTCGCTGGAGTGTGGAAATTTACATTATGATCTCCTCTGCCCCATGTGTTATTGTATGGGAAGCAATAGACACAATTAACAGACATATGGTAGCCCCTCAGCCTTTAATGATAAGCAGAAGAAAGAGACTTCAAAAACTTTGTCACCTCGGCAGTAGGTAATAGATCCCCATATGAACCAGGGGGAAAGCATATCCCCCCTTCACTTACAGTGGCACTATGAGTGTTGAATGTTTACTGGCCCCAAGGAATTATTGATAACAGATGTATCTCAAACGGTGCTGACTATACTAAAGCACATGGTTGCCAATACATGCACTTTGCAAAATATGCGCTTCAAAATTTGTTTCTGTCTATATTTCAGTGAAAATAGCCATTTTCGCCTTGAAGACAGGTCAATATATTTCTTTACACTAACAGTAACAGCCTAATCTGCTAGCTAATGATTGTAGTAGCAGAGTCAGGTACAAAATTACTTTTATATATACTACTTTGGTATTAGGCCATACTGGTAGGGCACCCACATGATAATGTATTCAATGCAGATGAAAAGTATCATCTTTTATTGTTTCAGCATTATCAATATCTAATCTTAAAATAGCAAAATCAAATCCGTGTAGCCTAAAGTGAAGTATAGTTATTATAGGAAATATAGGTCAATACAAAAAGGTATCACTATGCAGTCTTAGTTAACACAAAGCTGCATACATGCCTGCAACCCTGAAGATACTAACTGTAAAAAGTAGAGGCCCATATACAGACTCTGATACAAAAAAAAATTGTTTCTTGTAGGATGAACAGTAAACTAGAACGTACATTTTGATGTGCATACATTGTACCATTTAGTTTTTATATATAGATGCTTTTGTCACATCACCAGTAAACTGTCCCAGGGTGTCTTATTAACACATTATAACCCCACAAGACTGGGGGATACATAGAACTACATGACATTGTACATTTTGTATTCTACTATTAGTTTTAGCAGGTAACAAGAGCAAAGTAAAGGAGAGTTGATAGTGAGTTTTACAAGTTTCTATGGTCAAACTTAGTCTACTCTAAGTTAAGGCAGTTAGTGTTGTTTACAATTGAAGATAAGATTTTAAAAAGCCAGTGGAAGTCACAAAACAGATTCCTTTGTCTTTGAAGCAAAATGGACAATGGTTCTGAGTATGAGACAATTGGGTCCAGGGTCAGGTTTGGACCTGGACCTGATTCTCTAGATCTGGACCATACCTGTACTAGTACCTGAATTTTCTGTACTGCTATCCACCCCTACCTGGTATTGGTATTATATTAGTATCAAAACTATGAATACATGTATTATACCCGTGAGGGTCTGTATTAGGGTTGTAGCCAGCCTGAAATCATTTTCAGTCCCCTTGATTTTGAATGGGAATCCTATCGAGCACCGAAGGCATGGCGTAACATTGCGCGTCATTTCTAGGGGGTCTGGGTCCCAGAAAATTTTAAAATCAAGACCCTCTGAAACACTATTTCCTGCATTTTGAGGTACAAATTTTGCTTGTAGACTAAGCTGTTCAATGGCATCTGTTTTGGTGAAGAATAACACATGGGTTTCAGTTTTTTTTATATCTTTACATATCACTTTGTCTGTCCCAGGGGACGGAATGGGGAAAACTTATTTCAGTCCCCAGCTGCAAAATTCCTTCAAAGGACTGAAGGACAGGTGCTGGCTACAACCCTGGTCTGTATAGATGGACTGACAGAGAGAGGGTCTCTACCTCCTCTCACACAAGAGACTCAGTAGCCATATAGTTCTGGATACCAGGCTACATGGATCTTGAAAATAAGTGCTGTTACCAGCTTTGAACACATAAGAAATGCCTTTTACATATAGGATATTCCACCAGGTTTGGACCTGGACCTGATCCTCTAGATCTGGACCGTACCTGTACCTGAACTTTCTGTACTGGTTCCCAACAATACCTGGTATGGTTGGTATCAAAACCGATACATCTTTATTCCTATTATAATTAGGTTCTCCTTTCATGCAAGAGACTACAAAAGCACTGTTACCAGCATCAAACACATAAAAAATTCCCTTTATATACAGGCTATTTCATCAGTGTGAGTACTCCTGTGTGTCTTCAGTTCTCCCTGTTGCCTGAACTGTTTGCCACATGTCACACACACGTAGGGTTTCTCCCCTGTGTGAGTCAGTATGTGTCTCTTTAGATTTGACAGGCGAATAAACCGCATGTTGCACTCGTCACAACTGTGAGGTTTCTCCCCAGTATGAGTTTTCATGTGCTTCTTAAGATTGTCTATGTGACCAAACTCCTTGTCGCACAGGTTACAATGGAAGGGTTTCTCATTGCTGTGAGTGTGTTTATGAATGTTCAGGATGCTCTTCTGACCAAACTGCTTCCCACAAATCTCACACTTGTGCGGTCTCTCCCCTGTGTGGGTCCGTTTGTGTCGCTTCAGGTTACTCAGCTGACTGAACTGCTTGCCGCACTCCTCACACTTGTAGGGTTTCTCACCTGTGTGAGTCCGCAGGTGGCCCTTGAGGTTGCCCCGCTCACTGAACTGCTTGCCACACTGGCTACACATGAAGGGTTTCTCCCCAGAGTGAGTGCGCATGTGGACCGTCAGGGCGCACTTCAGGCTGAACGCCCTGCCGCAGTCCTCACACCTGTAGGGTTTCTCACCTGTGTGGGTGCGCAGGTGGCCCTTGAGGTCGCCCAGTTGGATGAACTGCCTGCTGCATACCTCACACATGAAGCGTTTCTCAACAGGCCATTTCTCCGTTTCGGTTTCTTTATCCTTGGTTGATGTCTCAACGATTTCATCCTTCTTACTCCTTCTCCGTTTTGCTGACATTGCAATTTTGGTCTTGAATTCCACTGAAGAAGTGAGAAAAGAAATGTTTGGAAATGCTAGCCATGTACAAAAACATTTACCAGTACAGTCAAACCTGTCTATAGCAGCCACTCAAGGGACTGGAGAAATATGGCCACTATAGACAGGTGGCCACTATAGAGAAAATGTTGATCAATTGACCATGAGCAAGCTACACATGATTCTAGTTCCCACTTATTAAATCTTTCTCACCAAGTAACATTGTCTCGATCTGTAAATTCACCGACAAAGACTCACACTTTAATGCTCAAGGCATGCATACCTTCTGCTACCACCAAAATGACACTCCAAATCCTCGCAAACTACAATTTCAAACTCAGTGCAGGGTGACATAAGGCTGCAATATGGTTGCATTAGGCAGTGTTACTGTATCTACTAGTACGGGACTGGAAATCGTGTGGCCGTGGCCCCGTTGGACAGGTGGCCACTAAGCCTATTTCTTAATCATTACGAATCCAAGGGACCAACAAAAAGTGGCCATTATGGCCAGGTGGCTGCTATGCAAAGGTGGTTGTTAATACAGGTTTGACTGTACTGATCCTGATATACTGTAAATGCAGAAATGTTCGCGGTGGTTTTATGTTAGCAGTTTTCACGAGGCAGTCTTACCACGAACTCAAAACGACCGCAAACATTTTTCCATTACAGTATGTGACTACAGTGTATGGCACTACCGCGAACTTAAAGCCACCGTGAACACTCCACCTTCCCGCTAACACCAAATTAAATCCCCTCGAAGTTAAATGCATTTACAATATTTCTCATTCTAAACAAACAAAACCATACAAGATTTCCACAACCTAATGCCTTTGCTAGAGGATGGTAGCCTTTACAACTGATACTGTATATTCTTTCAAAAGGTGTCTCATAGATTATGCAAATAAACATATTTTGCATAAACTGGATAACTGGATAAGTTGCTGTTCTTCACTTCCCAAATTCCTGTAAGTCAAGCTGTTCAAAATGAAAGTCTTATTTTAAGTGCTGTTGTAACTTGTAGCATTTTATCAAACGATAATGCAAATAATGCCTTGATTTGCTAGCTTGATCTGTGTCTAATGATGTCCTTGCTGGCCTTTTCTTTTCTACTGCCGGTGCGTACTACGCTACAGATACCCAAGAGAAAAGAGAAGGCCAGCAAAGGTGTATTATAATTTATGACTTTGAGCCAAAAAAAGATCCGGAGAGCCTGCTATGGAGGCTATTAATAAATCAATAGTGCCTCTCTATCTACATTCCTGTGACGTAATCGGCGCACGTAATCGTCTGCAAGATTGGTGGCTCATGAAGGGGAAAAGCGTAACTCATTTTTCATTCAAATGATTATCATAAACCATATAGCTACGGTCGCGTGGCGCGTTGGTACACCCGATCCCTCGATCTCGGAAGTTAAGCAACGCGCGGTCCGGATAGTGCTTGGATGGGGGACCAACCAAGGACGTCCGGATTGCTGTAGCCTCACGAAGTTTCCACGAAATCGTCTTCCGGGAGGGACGTAAAACGGGGGTCCCGTGCTCGAGGAGGTGCCTCGACCACGTTAAACAGCCTCATTACTCATACTTGGGGTACCTAATGGCTGGCAAAATACACCAGATGATTAAATGTATATCGAGTCATCGAATTCCATGAAACCCTTCAAATTATGGAGTTGGACGTTTGTGCGCTCAACGTTTCTTCATGACAACCAAACCACCCTATGGAAAGTTTTCGTCGCACATTCAAAGCAGCAACACATCGAACTGTTAACCCTTCACATTTCCCCACTCTTCCTACCTACAAAGTCACCTGTATCGTACGGATTCGTACCGAAATGTCACAAATAAACGCCTCTTCTTGTTTTGTGACCCGACCGCCCTGGTCAGGCCCCCTCGATGACCCGGAAATAGTCTGTTGTAGAGGTCACTGAAAGTGTCTCCTGATGACCCAATTCGGTTCTAAATATTTCTGCCAGATGGTAACGAGTAAATTTCTGGGTCTCAAATATGACTAGGTGTTTTTATTTCTTTACGCTTAAACTGAGTAGACTCAAGACAATTTCATTCAAATATCACCAGGCAATTTATTTAAGAGTTTGTGGATACTAAACAAGTATACAGCAAATGTAAAAGTACATGTAAAATTTATATGCAGTCAGTATATCCATGCCAATGGTAATAACTGGTTATAATTAGTAAACTAAGCTAACGTTAGATATGTGCATCCATATATGAAAACGTAAGTGAACATACACAAATGGTTTCATCAGGCTTTGATACATTATTTTGATACATTACTTTGATACATTATTCTGTTCATTAGGCCACACCAATCTAGTTTGTTGCTTCTCAGATTTTTTTCTCCAGAAAAAATTGGACCAGCTGGTAAAAAAAAATAAAAATAAAAGTTTTTTTTGCAAAAAGTCTGTGGTGGAGAGATCGAGGGTCTTACTCAAGTTACACAACATAAATAACAACAGATTCAACAAATACTAAGTTTTCAGATTTCCTTGGCAAATTTTATGCTACGAATCAATATTTATTTACATGTGGTCCCTGATTAGCAAAGCCCCAATTTTGAAAAGAAAAAAATCTGAAATTTGAGGCCCATAGTTTATAAGGGAGTCATGAGAGGCATTGAAAATTTGTCAACGGGATGTGTGGCCAATTTTTTTTTTCAAATTGAATGGGAAAAATAGGACAGCAGAATTCGAGAAGAAACAAATAAAATTGGTGTTGCCTTAGCTAACATACATGATAGATAACAATGGCAAAGTTTTCTAATTATGACTCTTGTGGTCAGCAAGTTTCATTGCTGCTTTAGCAACAGGTACATATATTTTACAGGGAGGGGTTGCTAGTCCTTCTCCTAGTTTTCTTGGGTACACAACCTTATTTTGTATGTATATACATGTTCATTTGTATATAGTACATTTGTATATATACATGTTATCAGTTCAGTTCATCCTACGTAATATATCTTATAGCTAATGAAATAATAAGTCAGAAAATTCTATTCTTGGCTATTTTGAATACGTACAGGTTCAGGCAGTGGTGAAATATATAAGTAATAATGCTCTTTGCAAAAGCCAAGACAGCGACTTTTTTTCAGAAAAGTATATATACTTACTTTATTAGGTGTCGAAGCACTTGACAAAAACTCAATGTTTCATATATTAAAAAAACAATTTAACAACCATCATACACATGTACATATGCAAAAGTTACATTGAATACATGATAAAACATGTAGAAAACACGGACGGACCTGTACGCCTAACATTTGTACATCTAGTTGTGTAAGTGTTCTTTAAAGCTATCTAGTAGTGCGGATGCCCCTTCTGTGCTTAGTGGCAACAAGTTCAACTTTACAACATTTTTACAGAAAAATGTTTGAACACCTCAATCCTAGTGCTTCGGTGCTAGAACGCAAGATCATTTCTTATCATTTACTGAGCTACTACTACTAATACAAGATACTTAGACAGTGCTTGCAATTTTTTTAGTCATTTCATACATCATGCTAGTCTGGAAATTTTCCCTCTGTCTTCAAGTGGCATCTAATCGACCACATTGTGAAACTCGAAAGGCAACATTTACGAGAAAATGCAGGATGCTTTCCTCCCAGTAATGTGCCTTTTATGAAACCACTACATGTTTTGCTCTCGCAAACCTATAACTGTTCATATTTCCTGGAACAGCTAATATTACACTTTTGCTGTAAAAGCTAATAACTTTGTTCATATTTGCTGTACCAGCTAATATGCTCACACATGTACATGTATGTCATACTCATAGGCAGTTCTAAGCTCTTATTGGTTCATTGCAGAAGAGGAACAAGACCACACCAGCAAAACAATATGTTTTTCCTTCGGGAAACATTTAAAAATCTCACTGTCTTGTATACATGCACATCTTACATGAAAGGTATCCCACTATTGTGGGTACTCTTGTGTGTCTTCATGGCCGTCAGTTGCCTGAACTGTTTGCCACATATCATACACATGTAGGGTTTCTCCCCAGTGTGGGTCATTTTGTGCGACTTCAGAGCACCTTGTTGACGAAACTGCTTGCCACATATGATGCACATGTACGGTTTCTCTCCTGTGTGTGTCATTTTGTGTCTCTTAAGGTTGGAGAGGCGACCAAACCGCATGTTACACTCGTCACAGCTGTGAGGTTTCTCCCCACTATGAATTTTCAAGTGTTTCTTTAGATTGTCCATGATGCCAAACTGCTTGTCACACAGGGTACAGTGGAAGGGTTTTTCCTCCCTGTGGGTTTGTCGGTGGATGTTCAAGATGCTCTTCTGGCCAAACTGCTTCCCGCAAATCTCACACTTGTGGGGTTTCTCCCCTGTGTGGGTCAGCTTGTGCCTCTTAAGGTTGCTCAGCTGACCGAAATGCTTGCCGCACTCGTCACACATGTAGGGTTTCTCACCTGTGTGAGTCCGTAGGTGGCCTTTGAGTTGCCCCTGCTCACTGAACTGTCTACCACACTCATCACACATGTAGGGTTTCTCCCCTGTGTGGGTGCGCACGTGGACTTTTAAAGCATTCCGCTGTGCAAATCCCTTGCCGCACTCCTCACACTTAAAAGGTTTCTCCCCAGTGTGGGTTCGGAGGTGGTTGTTTAGGTCCTGGCGTCGGCAGAACTGCTTGCTGCAACGCTCGCACAGGTAGGGTTTCTCCCCTGTGTGTGTCCGCATGTGGCACTTCAGGTCGCTCGCCTGCCTGAACTCTCGATCACACCTTCCGCACTCGTACTTCTTCTTAACACGAGGTGGCTTCTCCTTCTTCAAAGACCAGTCTGGATCCCCGTCTTTAAGCTGGTCCTGTTCTTCTGTTTTGGCGTCGACTTCCGTTGCCATGGTAACATCAAATGCAAAGTCAACCAGTTCTGTTCAATTGAAAAAAACAACAACAACAACAAAAACATTGATAAACAATTTCATAAGAATGAACAACTGAAGAAGTAAGCTTGAAATAAACTTGAATACTGGCCCTGACATTTCTATTAGGTGTAGGACAAATACTGTAAATGCAGAAATGTTTGCAGTGGTATTCTGTTCAGTTTCTGTTCACTAGTGCTGCAAACCATTACAATATGTGAATACAGAATATGGCACTACCATAAACTCAAAACCGCACTACATTTCCACTATCGCGAAATTAAATCCCTGCAAACTTACATGCATTTACAGTATATTGTGCTTCTGGTGATATAAGATATTTGATCTGACATTTGAGTGATGAAATCCCATGTAGTGTTACAAACTTTCTAATTACAAATTACCTGTATTTTGCAATTTTAGCCTGGTATCCAGCAGTACTATAGCTCCAGAGTATAATCTCCATGCAGTGGCATATACATGTATATGTCACAGTAGAGATCACGATCCAGTAGAATCGCAGAACTCCTAGGAGAATCGGCGATTCTACTGGATCGTGATCTCTACTGTGACATATATGTAAGCCAGTATCAAAGCTGGCCAAGGAGTCTGAGTCTCTGGGCCAGCTTTGAGTCTGTACTGTCCTCTCTAAGAACTATAATATGGCTTGATACCAAGCTATAAGGATTTGACATCAGTTGAGATAAAGGTGTGTATTACCAGTTAATATTGTACTTTTTCTGTTGTTAATCAAGTTTGTAGAACCTCATGAACCCTGCTACACTGATGCTTTGATTGTTAGTTTACAGCTTCATATACTTGTTGCACATGTAGAGTATATTGACACAGAGCACTGGGAGGACCTTGTAAATGACAGATCCAGCTGGAGATGCACACTACTCAGGCAGCTAAAATCAGGAGAAACCAGACTGATGAGCATGGCAGAAGAAAAGTGGATCCTTTGAAAAGAACTCTGCAACAGACCTGAGTCAGCTTACAGATGTGCCCTATGTGGCAGAGACTGTCATTCTTGTATAGGACTGTTTAGCTAGCCTCTAATAGAGTCAATAGTACGCTAGGGGAGTCAGACGGTCAAGTAGGACCATCATCCGAACCACGATAATGGTCCTACTCATCCGGCTGACTCCAGCGTACTATTGACTCTATTTGTCCAATTTCTACAATTAGATCACCGAACCACGGAGCCTGGTAGAGGCGACTGTTTAACCACAGTCGACGCTGTAGGGCTGATATCAATTAGGTTTTTACCATGCATGGTCAATAGAGAAAGGAAGATACAAAAAGCTACCTGTTCAACATCAAGAAAGAATTTGTAGGCAGTGCACAACGAATGCAGTGGAAAATGAAACACATTTTATTTGTGAATGCCCCCAATTCGATGCCGAAAGAAAAAGACTATTTGAAAGAGTGACCGAAATCACACCAACATTTTCATTGTTGAAAATGCCACAAAAGATTCTCTTCCTACTAAGATCACCGAATCAATCTATTATACAATACATGGGGCATTTCATTTTCAACTGTCTTCAAAGAAGAAGTCAAACCCCGTAATAGTTACGTAAACTTAGTACCCTATTCTGTATCGTATGTACATTCATCCACTTAAAATTTGAATGTTAGAATTTAGTTTATCTACACATTCATTCACTTCATGTATTTAGTCTTTCTTCTCTTGCAATTAGCCCCATGGGCATGAGTTTGCAATAAAACATTTAATATTGACAGAAGGAGGCCACATATGATATGATACATGTAGAGTATCTTACCACTATGAGTCTGCAAGTGCTTCTTCATGGCAGCCTGTTGGCGAAAGGTCCTGCCGCAGTCTTCACACTCATAGCGTTTCTCACCGGGGCGCTTCTGCATTTTCGTTCCCAAGTCCTCGGTTGACCCTTCACCCTCCTCACATGATTCCTCCTGAATCCGGCTCGGCTTGCTCCTCTTTCTTTTTGCTGACATTGTAATGTTGGCGGTGGCTTCACTACTTCTGCACTGCAAAACTGAGAAAAGATATGTTAAAAAATGTTAGCCATAGAGCTGTGTACCTAAACAAGTTTCAGGTACACTGACTTTTTTATATAGGTACTAGTAAGGTATAGGCCAGGGCCTGTATCTGTACATGAACATCTTGTTCAAATACAGATTGATTTTCAATATGAAAACAAGGTTCTTTGAAATTTAAGTGATAATGACATAATGTTAACCCTTAAACTGCCAAAACCGGATATATCCGGCACACATATTCAATCATGTCCTGTGTGCCGTGCCCGGTTATAACCGGGAAAGCGCATTCCCCCGAAGTAGCAGCTTTGTGCGCGTGTAGCGCACGAACCCCGGAAGTTAGGGACTTCGGCCTTGTTCCGTTGTCTCTTTTCGTGGGTCAGCGGCTAACCCTGCCACTACTAGTATTTTATAGGGTTGAAACTCTGGCAGTTTAAGGGTCAAATTGTGCAAGAAACGATCCTATTGCATTGTATCCCTCATGACCACTGCCATTGAGCCACAAGGTATTATTTTTAGAAAAACAGATGAAAATTGGATTAAGGTCTTGCAAAAGTGTTCTGTGCTGCAGTGTAGTAGTATAGATCAATGTGGCTTCAATACACCGAACAGTAATTTCATAGTCATTTTATCTGCCTAACTGACCATTCCTGATTACCAGTAGTACTGGTTCAGTACCAGTACACCAGTGTTCTGTCAGTGAATGATTGCATTGGTACTGTACTAGTACCAGTACATGACTCTAGTTTGCCATAAACTAATGTTTTTTCCCCCTACCTGGGGGCCCAGAAAGGGTAGCAGCCTGGCCTGGTAGCCAGCCAAGCCTTTTCTGTAAACCCAATAAATACAGTATTTTATGCACCAAATTTGTCGAAACTCAAGAAACCAAAATAATGCTAATACAGATACAGCAAGGACATCTGCTTCTATTATCACAATCTCTACCAGAAAAATCGACCTCCTTGACTATACTGACTTCTTGAAGAACAATTTTTGCCAGGGGAGTTTGGCCACCAAAGGGTTTCAGTTACCAAATAATAATTATGATACCATTCTTGTGCACTGACTCTGAGTGCCAAATACAAAATGCATTCACTCTATTTTTGCGAAATTCTACTATCAATAACCGCTTAGGAAGGTCGGGTGTATAGCGACTAAGCACGAAAGGAACCAAAGAACACATTTTTTTACGAGATCACAAACCCCTTGCACACCCGCATAATTTTCGTTTCGGCAACAACGGACGTTATCGTCGCGCATTTATAGCGAGAAGACAACGAACAGTTAGTCTAATTTATCTATCCACTATTCCTACCAGCGAGGTCGCCTGTGCCGCTCCTAAAACAGCGAAACGTCTGCAGTAGGCTAGAAAAATCCCGAGTAGAAGTTCACCCTTTGTCTGGCCTCCAGCAAAGCAGATGGTGACCCGGAAATAGTCTGGAGTGCCTGGTCTGGGTCACTGGGGTATAGGTCACTGAGAGTTTCGCCTGATTACCCAATTCGGGTCCAATTGTGTCGGCCAAAAGGTGACGGGTCTAGATCACAAATATGATTGTGTTATGTTTTTTTTTTTTTACCAAGGAGGACTTTTAGGAGGTTATATACATTGTATATGCTATGGTCTGGAAGTTAGGGTGGAAGATAGCTTTTGACATCAGTACAAAGTAAGGTTTTGGGCCACATAGCAGTTACTAGCAATGTTGGAACTACAAGGGCATGTTCAAAATCTTTCAATGGGAAATAAATAAATCATAACCAATGAGGACATTTTATAAAAGCTCTTTTGCTAATGTCACTACACATGTGCTGGCGACTAGAATTCTGGGGAATATGTCAAAGGTAAAGGCCCCCGACTTGTAAACATTCCGCCATTTTGTAGGCGCCATTACATTCCGGATACTGTTATGCAAACAGTACTAGTAATAGTGGTTGAGACAAGACTGTTAATGCCTCAAAGGCCTTTACCTTTGACAAATACCTACAATTCTTGTCGCCTGCATATACATGTAACACAAGTAAATCATGAAAAAAAAATTCCATGTATGCCTAATTGCATAATCCGATTAAAAATGCCATAAATCCTTTAATAGTGCTTAATTATTGGAATCTAATATCAGTGAGGTGTGTAAGTTATTCAAAGGTAAACATCCTTATGCATAGATGATGCAACAACAGCAGGGGTGCCTAAGCATTTGCACGATCCCTATGAAATTCGTACGAATATTATGTGATACACACGAATCACTATGCGAAAACGCACGAATATTATGAAATTCGCACGAATCACTATGCGAAATCGTACGAATTTTATGAAATTCGCACGAATCACTATGTGACACACACGAGCCTTATGTGATTTGCACGATCCTTATGCGAAATTGCGCAACCACTGGCGGGGTCACGTGACAAACGGAGCGGGATTTTCAAGATGGCGGCTTCGCCGCTTCGGCGACTGAAAATACGATGTAACACGCCGAAATGAAGCTAAACAGTAGCTCACAGGCTATCAAATACATCTTTGCGACGGTAAATGTCCATTCCATGCCTTGAAATATAAATATCTCGGGTAGAAACGCTCAAAATCATGCCTCCTCCCGGCCGCCGTTTTTGCATAAGGATCGTGCAAATCACATAAGGCTCGTGTGTGTCACATAGTGATTCGTGCGAATTTGATAAAATTCGTACGATTTCGCATAGTGATTCGTGCGAATTTCATAATATTCGTGCGTTTTCGCATAGTGATTCGTGTGTATCACATAATATTCGTACGAATTTCATAGGGTTCGTGCAAATGCTTAGGCACCCCTGAACAGATCAAAATGTTTCATGGAGGTATGAGGTTGCCAAACTCTAGTTTTTTATTGTAAAAAATCTTCACTGTGAACACTCAACACACATTTATTCTGAGACATTCAGGAAATTTATTCAGGTTACTGTGCAGTGTTATTTACTGATACCTCTATCTAAGAAAGACAGTCTATCCATGTCAATACATAGCAGTATAGACAGAAAAATATATACATGTACATGCATCCATATATTTTAAGATTTAAGTGTTACGTGAACATTCATCCTAAAACAGGTTGCTTTATAAATTTTGATGCCAACATTTGTATATAAAGTTATGCCCAAAAATCTCTATGCTTTGCTATTTTGATCAAGTAGTGACAAAACCAATATCAGAACATAGCTATTAATATACAATTTCCTAAGCCTTAGGCCAAAAATGTACCATTTTGGTAAAGGTATAGATATAAATGTACCTACAGTAATTCATAAGGTTCCTAACCACTAGACCATATCATGAGTATATATCATACCCAATTTCAAAATGTAATGGGAACTTGCCAACCATAATAACATTAATGTACTAAAATATAACTAAATGATCAAACAAATGTTAGAAAACCTGCACAGCTATATCAGTGAGTCCACTTTTTTTTACACATTTTCTACATCCCTCATGACTGCCTAATCTCAAAGCAGATGTATGGTTCGAAAGAATCCACACTTTTGACACATACATATTCATGTGGACATTTTTCTAGTGGGAGGCAAAGACTCTAAAGTTCGTAGCCTGTGTTTACACAATCTCCCGCTGGCTGGGGTTAATGACCCCCTCCCAAGGTGGCAGCAACTGTAGGGCTGGCCGCTAGGAGCATGATTCTTAGTTTCTAGTCAGGCTATAAAGTTGATATCTCACTGGAGCTGTGGCTCGTTGCCATTGTCGCTGTGGCTTAACAATTTGACAAAGCAGAGTTGGCTGGGAGAAGGAGTTATACCACATTTGTAGTTTTTCTCGCTCGCTGCTGTGGGTGTGTCGTGAAACTTCCATGCGCTCCTGCGACTCAACTGCATGCCGCAAATCTCACACTTGTGTGGTTTCTCCCGTGTGGGTCCGCTTGTGACGCTTCAGGTTATTCTGATCACCAAACTGCTTGCCGCACTCGTCACACATGTAGGGTTTCTCACCTGTGTGAGTCCGCATGTGGCACGTGAGCAGAGCCTTTTCTCTAAACTGCCTGCCACACTCACTACACATGTAGGGTTTCTCTCCTGTGTGGGTGCGCATGTGAACCTTCACAGCGGTATGCTGGGCAAATCCCTTGCCGCATACCTCACATTTGTAGGGTTTCTCTCCAGTGTGGGTGCGCATGTGGACCTTCACAGCAGTCCGCTGTGCAAACCCCTTGCCGCACTCCTCACACTTGAAAGGTTTCTCCCCAGTGTGGGTTCTAAGGTGGTTGGTTAGATCCTGGCTTCGGCTGAATTTCTTGCTGCACCTCTCGCACATGTAGGGTTTCTCTCCAGTGTGTGTCCGCATGTGGGACTTTAAGTTGACCTCTTGCTTGAACTCCCAACCACAAATTTCACACTTGTACGGCTTCTCAATGTGGGGAGGCTTCTCAGCTTCCTCAGTTTCCTCTTGCAAAGTCCAGTCAAGATTCCTTTCCTCACACTGGTTCTGTTCTTCCATTTCTTCAGTGTTGATTTCTGTTGCCATGTTTGCATCAAATGCAAATTCCAAGAGTTCTGTTATGTAAAAAAGAAAACATTGGTAAACAATAACAAAACAATGAACAACTGAAAAAGTATTTTGTATTTGTATTCATTGAAAATGACAACAACAAAATAAATACACTGGGTCAGCCTAGGTAGCTTGTGCCATTTTAAGACAAATCAATCTCTACATACTGGTCTTTCAGCCCAGAGACAATAGACATCCTTGATTGGATTGTGAACCACGCTAGTAGGAACACGGAGTCAAGGAGGCCATCTTTGAGCAGATCTACAATCCCACCTTAAACCGCAAGGAGGACATTTGTACTGGGTCATTTGTGCCACTGACCCTGGCAGTACAAAAAAAGAATGGCCAGCAAAAGTGTGGTCAGAATGGCCAGCAAAAGTGTATTAAGAGCCCCCTCCCCGCCAAAAAACTTGAATTTTCTGTACCAGTACCCAGCATTCACTGCACCAATGCTTTGATTGGTTGAATAGAGCTTCACACAGTTGTCGCATATGTGCCTAAGTGTTTATAGAAATTTTAAGGAATTCACAAGATGCACTACTAAGAAACATACAAGTTTCACGGAATTCCTGTTATGCATGTATGATCCTTAACATTAGTATAACAAGCTGAATACCATAAAATATATAATATAATACTGATTGAAGTTCTGAGTGGTGGATCATAGAAATTCTCTGAAATTTGTATGAACACTTCGGCATCAAGTTTCTCACCAGTGTCAGGCTGCATTTTCGTTCCCACATCCTCGGTTGACCCTTCACCCTCCTCACACCAGTCCTCCTGAATCCGGCACGGCTTGCTGCTCTTTCTTTTCGCTGACATCGTGATGTTGGTGGTGACTTCACTACTCCTGCACTGCAAAACTGAGAGAAGGAATGTCAAATCTTCCGTTTCTGAGGCTACCAACTTCAATTTGCTGAAGACTTTTGTAGCCTGTATAGGAAAGTCATGTAAAGTGCCTTTCCCAAGGGCACAAGATCGGTGACACGTCGGGGTTTGAACTCAGGACCTTCTGGACCTGAGTCAAACGTGCTGACAATTGCGCCACGCGGTCCCACCACACTCTCAAGTCATTAAATCATGTTAGCCTGTGTACCTAAACAAATTTTCAGATAAATTTACATATACAGGTACACTGGTTTAGGTACAGGTCCTGAGATACAGGCTGTATCTGTACATAAACTTCTTGTTCAAATACTGGTTGATTTTCAATGAGAAAAAAAGGTTGTTTGAAGCGATAACAACAGAATGATCAAGAGTCTGTAGTAGTTGGTCTATAGATATTTATTTCATTTCAATAAACAACCCGCTAAACATAAAATGATGTACATTAACCCACTTTTTCCTCTCAGAAATTCTATGACTAATACTAGTATTAATTACTATTACTTCCTCTACTATTACTATTAGATACAAAAACAAAACAAAACAAAACATGAAACCCATGGTTTGCTGTACAGCCAGTAAGTATACAGGCCTTTTCATTAACATTGTACTAATCATAATTTGAGTGCAATGGCCTAGTGGGTAGAGTGTTTGCCTTGCATTCGGTAGGTCGTGAGTTCAAACCCCGGCCGAGTCATACCAAAGACTTTAAAAATGGTACATGCTTGTTTCTCTGCTTAGCACTCAGCATTCGGGAAAGAGTATGGAAGTTGAACACACACCACTACCAGTGGACTAGCCCCCTGCTGTAGTGATTGCGTTGTGTGGCCCAAGGGCTACTGAAACGGAGATTGGCGCCGCCCAATGCGCCATCAGGCGCAGGAAGGAACTTTGACTTTGACTTTGAATCATGATTTGAATCCTGCGACGACCATGTTGGCGGGTAATTGAATTAAGCAGTAGCATCTTTGTGTGGTTTACAGTTGTATGCTATAATCCAACATGGCACAGATGACGTCAAATGAAAAGCCTGTATATTCTTTTGTTGTGTAATCTTTTGGGGGTTTTTCCCATGGGGCCCAGAAATGTCTGGCCACCATGTTGAATTGTCTGTGTTAAGCCCCCTTTACAAATCAAGAATTTAGCTCGGCTGAGTTGTCAGCGAGCTCTAAATTACGAGGAGGCATGACCCTGATATCGATGCCGACGAAGAAACTCTGCCATTTTGCCATCTGCATCAGGGTCATACCTCCTCGTAATCTAGAGCTCGCTGACAACTCGGCCGAGCTAAATTCTTGATTTGTAAAGGGGGCTTTAGGAGTCTGCATGGGGAAGTTCTCGATACCGTCTTCAGTCCACAGATGACAGTATCAAAAATAAAACTATGAATGCTGTTGGCTCATAGATTACAGAATAGCACAACAATCTTATCATTGTCAATTTAACAATTCAATTCTATAATATTTGTATACTGAGTGTTTTTTGGCCTCAAATTGCTTCCATCTTGAAACCGACTACATCCAAATACCGGTAACGTTAACTGGTAAATAATTAATTAACGTTAGGATGCATTTTTTAAAAATCCATAAATGCATAAATAATGTATTTAGATCGCCACACAAGGTCGTTGCCCCATGTACACTGTATATCAGAGCCGTTCGAGGTCGTTTGAGCAAGGAGGTTTTTGGTTTGAGGTTGTTAGAGGTCGTTTGATCCGGCCTAAAAACCTGAGGTGTTTAGGCCGGATGTGCGACCTCCCAAATTTATAGCTCTCTGCTTTTACAAATTCTAGAGCATATAAGTCGTCACCCTTTTTTTCTTCCTACCTGAAAGTTCACGTGTATCCTCTCCAAACTGTCAAATTTAGCTGCACACCAAAACTACGTACCAAATCGGTCGATTGCAGACTGCAAAACCTGTGCCCTCCCCACACAGACGGGCAGACATCACCTATGACCTATGACTCTAAAGGTCACCCGTTGTATTCCCTGATGGCCCAATGCGTGTCGAAGTATTTTCGTCAGACGGTATTGCAGCAATCTTGGGTTGTCGATGCATGACCAAGGTTTTTGAAAGGTTAAGTATGTTTAAATATGCGAAGATAATGATTGAACTCAGCATTAAACTAGAACGGTTCTAAAAAGTGTAACGTTATGCCAAGGAGTTTTGATCAAATGGTGAAAGCGCCTTGGTTATGCATTGTGTTTGTGTGTGATTTCACGTAATAATAATGTCCGTGGCACCACAGTAGAACAGTGCACTGAGCTGATCAATGCTGGATAAAGAATGCGAAAATAGATTTTGAGCCAAAGTTGACATGAAGAGCTCGAGTTTTATATCGATGCCCCATTACATTCCTTTACATTCAGAACTCGTCGACTCTGTGATTTTGCGTCTGCATTTTATTCAGTTACATTCAGAACTCGTCGACTCTGTGATTTTGCGTCTGCATTTTATTGAGTTTTCCTCTTGTACAGTTCCATCTAAAACGAGATCACTCTCCATTTTTAAAACTACATACTAGTATACATGATAACCATATCAACAATATCAATACTATTACAGCCCTGAAGCCACAATGACTATTGTAAACACTAACAGCATGAGATATGCCCTGAGAATGATCCATAGATTAAGTTCTCAGTTCTCTCTAAGTATTTTTCCTAAATTTTTACTTCCATAATTTTTAGAGAAATAGACGGGAAATAAACTATGCAATACTAGAAATATAAACATATACAACGAAACTCTAATACAAAACATGTCCAAAACTACTAGAATCTAAACGGAAACAATGATTATTTCACACAATTTTATCAATGATTATTTCACACATTTCTATCAATGATTATTTCACACAATTCTATCAATGATTCTTTCACACAATTCTACCCTTGTATTCATAAAACCACTAGAGACTTAATTAATCATCATTAATAACAATTCCTAAACATAATCATTGACTAGTAAATATCAGTTGCTGTCAACAAAATATAATCAAAGAAGACTAAACAAACTGTTAGCAATTATAACTTTCAAACCCCAAAGCTATAAAACTAATTATCACAGTTGGTACATAGTTAGTGGAAACAAACTTTTCAACTAAAACTTCAAAACAGGGGTGCAAAAAAAAAAGAAGATAGCAATAAAGCTTCAAAGAAAGCATCAATAAACAAAGAAACTAATAGTAGATGGTAACTTCTGGTTAATCAAAACACATTACATGTAGTATACAAGTTCATTTGTGTTGGTACAACACAAAACAAAAGTTTACATGAATCTAAACAAGAAGAATATATGTTGTGTATAACCTTACAACCATTTTTTGACCAAACAAGTTGGTTTGGGTGACTTCTATACTGGGTAGTGAGTAATAAGTAAGTAAAGATAACTACTCATTGTATACATTTGTATTAGCATCTATCTACATTGCTACAGCAATACCACTGTCAGGTTGGCAAGTTGAAAAAGTTCTTGTTCGTCAGTTCATTTATTCATTTCTTTCTTTGGTTGTTTGCTTGCTTGTCTGTTCCACATAGCAGAGAAATCACATCAAGTTTAGTTCAATAAATCATATTGCGATAGTTCAGCGCAGCATTTGATTTCTAGTACACAGTGGAGATGTCTAAATCTGGTAAAATCACCAATTCTGCTGGTAGGGAGCCAGATCTATCTGAGTCTTTAAATTTGAATAAACTCCTTTAAAAGACCGTCAGAAGTTTTAAACCGCGGTCCAATTCACTCCAGATCAATATGGATTGACTTGAAATTTTAGGATATACAAAAACGACACCATCCTAACACTGACTAGTCTCCAAGCAGAGGTTCGGCTCCGGCTGTTTTTTAAATTTTTTTATGCGTTTTTATCGGGGTTTCTATTTTGTACCACATTTTTAAGCCTCGCGCCTAGGGCGAACCAAACCTCTACGTTGAGGGTAACACTGACGACAGAGCCTGTGATCGGGATCTCTACCGGTCGAATCTGCGATTCTGCCAGATTGCAATTTGTACCATGGCATATTTCCACAGTGCTACAGTATTGGAACTGATATCACCACCTTAGGTCGTCATAAAGAGGCCAGACGACAACAAAAGGACGACCAAAGCGATCCAGTTTGTACCGTTAACACCCGCACCGGCGCAAACCAAGCGATCAGGCGTGGTTTCATTCAGAGCTACGCGCCAGAGCGATAGCGGAGACTGACACACGGTCTTCGCACCAAGCCAGTTGAAGTTGGGACAATCATACAAAGGTTTTAGGTGGCATGTGCACGATATATACACCTTTCTTAGCGACGGAGACATAGCTTTCGGAGGGGCCATTCCACAACCTACTTCCTCAATTGGATTTTGCTGCACATAGATGGATTGTATGCTAGGAAGATTGTCAAAGGTACCGTTTTCAATTTGAGTAATGGCATTGTTGTCGAGAACCAGGATCTTAAGATTCTCCAGGTTTGCTTCGCTAAAGACGCCAGAAGGAAGACTTTTGAGGTTGTTGTCTTGAAGATATATGAACCAGGCGCTCTGAAGATCCTTAAAGATGTTAGGATCATCCAGACTTTCGAGTTTGTTATTTTCTAGTCGAAGTTCTCGTACATTAGAAAGGTTGTCGAATATGCCAGGCGGCAAGGAGGCTAGCTTGTTCGACTGGAGCGCAATGTTTCCTAGTCTTGGGAGCCTGCTAAAAAGTCCAGCCTCTATTGTTGTGATTTTGTTGTTGATGAAGCTGACGATGGCCAGAGAAGGATGGGTACCAAAACTGTTATTCTTAAGCTCAACCAAATTGTTGTTGTCCAAGTAGAGAAACATCAGGGTATTAGGGAAAGCATTCGGAGGTAGAGATGAGATGTTGCAAGATTTCAGAGTGAGAGTCGAAAGGCGTGGAAAACCGTTAAACGCTGCTGGTTGCAGGTTTTCTAAATTGTTCTCACTGAGATCTATATTTACCGTACGGGACGGCAGTGAGGGCAGGACGCTATCTAACCTCGTTATACGGTTCCTGGGTAGTTGTATGGCACGCAATTCCGGCGCGCCAGAAAGGGCACCAGTGGGAAAACTAGAAATTCTGTTTCCATCAAAGAAGATTTGGATTAGACTTGACAATCCACTAAAGACACCGGAACTTACGGTCGATATCTTATTGTCCTTGAGATACAGGAATTCTAGAGTTGTCAGATTTCTAAATATCCCCCCTTCCAAACTCACTAGCTCATTGTTGTTTAGGTAAAGTTTTTCCAGGCTGCCGCCTAACCCATCAAACGCCCCAACCTCTATAGAGGCAATCTCATTATCGGAAAGGTCAAGAGTGGTTACTTCAGGCAGACCATCGAAGACTAATGCCGGAAGTGACGTAATCTTGTTTCCGGATAGTTCCAGGGTGCCGGTGTCGGGTGGAATGTCGGTCGGTACGTCCGTCAAGTCGGCGTCTTCACAGGAGACGCGTCCGGACCTGCAGCTGCAGACGGGACTGCCATCCCCCACACTGTCACAGGCGAGCGGCCGCTGCCCTTGGACGGTGGTTACAACTGCTGGGACGGTCAGCAAAACCCACAAGATGTGCATGGTCTTTGTGACTCCTTCGGGGATCTGAAATTTAAGTAGACAAACCATCAGAATGATGAGATAAGTAAAATTAGAACTACTGGGATGTTTAGCAAAACCCACAAGATGTGCATGGTCTTGAAGGAGGTCTTTGTGATTCCTTCGGGGCTCTGAAATTTAATTAGACAAACCATCAGAATGATGAGAAAAGTGAAATTACAACTGCTGGGATGGTCAGCAAAACCCACAAGATGTGCATAGTCTTGAAGGAGGACTTGGTGACTCCTTCAGGGCTCTGAAATTTAAAAGTGCACGACCCATCAGTAAATCATAATTGGAATCAATAGAATGGTGGAATTAAGAGCCGACGTTTAAAAAGCAATTAAGCGGTTTTGCATGTTTGCATAAATTATATTACTACTGAAATTAATGCTATACGGTGTTGCTGAAACCCCCAAGCAGGTCCCCTTAACAGTGACAGGCAGCCCAGAGCGTTAACTCGACAGGCATATTTAATCACGTCATCAAATGCCCGTAGTGTAGTCTCTACCAGACTCCGGACCGCTGGAAAAATCGTAGAAATGGAACAAATAAAGGAGTAAGCCGGCCAGAGGAATATAACCGGCCAGGGAACAGCACGCGATCCACGGAGACTACGCATAGTGAGTGACAGGACCTTGTGCCTATTTCCGGCGTACGAGCCTCAGAGTCTGGGGCTGCAGTGAGCGCTGGGCACACTGTTTAAACAGCATTGGCTTCTGAGCTTCGGTTTGTTGACTCAGTCACGCACTGTAAAACAGGGAGTGAAGGATGCCAATCAATATCATATTCCAAAACCTTTTAGCTGGTAAAATGACGAATAATTCCAGCTGATATTTTAAAGAAAAGAAAAATTAATTTTTCGGCCTTATCAGAGCACTAAATAAACATGTCAAACATTTTCTAGGCGCCACAAACTGTACCATGCATTTTACATTTTGCTGTTATTAAGGGTCCTTGGTAAAACACCATTACTATTAGTATACCATGTCAGGTGTGAACGTTACTTTGCACTTACGTTGTCTGATACGCGATGGATGCGATGTCCCTCTAGATATTCGATGAAATAGTCGTCTCAATATGACTACACACATGTACACGCCCTGACAATGCCTGATAGCTTTCAGCCGGTGTGAGAGTGTGGAAGAAGTGACCTACATATCCGATATCGCACTGACATATTGCTTCCGGGTTATGTTTCGCCGCGCCCTAGCGTCCACGTGCGGAGTTTGTGAGTACTGCAAACCAATGTACAAATCACAACAAAGATGGGAATTTATGTTATCTCCAAGCAGATCCTTGGTGGCCAGCAGGCAGTATCTATGTACTGAAAGAAACACCATTGGCCAAGCAAGCTCCATACGGTGATAAACGAATCTTGCTTGGACAATGGGGATTGTATGGGGATTGTTCGGTACGTAGATATTGCATACCGGCCACCGAGGATCTACTTGGAGATTAATCGAGATTTGACTAACAAAGGTCTTCCGGGAGAGACGTAAAACGGAGGTCCGGTGCTCGAGGAGGTGCCTCGACCACATTGAATAACCTCATTACTAATAATTTGGGTACCTACTGGCTGGCAAAATAAACCAGATGACGATTATTATTATTCGATAAACAGATTTGCCCTGTCTGCAGTACTGACACACTCCGCACGAGGACGCTGAGGCATGACGCAACTGTAACCCGGATCCAATCCGTCAGTGCGACCGCATTTTAAACGTGACACCTTGTCTCTGACCTCATTGTTCCAGTTCCTATTTCGGGCATGTAGGCCGACGATACCCGGGTACCCGAGGCTTGTTCCACGGGATATCCAGAAGGACGTCGCACACACGTAGCGTAAGTGAAAAGCAGCGTTCACATCTGACATTTTGTTGATGACTGTGATTTTACGAAAGCTCCATTTGAACCTTAAGTTTGCTAGATTTAGTTGCCAGGATCACCGCATGCAGACCCTCTTTCCTTTCTGTATGTACCTCCCTGGAAATGTTGGATATATTACAAATGTACACGTAACGTAACGTAAACAACATAAAAAAACTTATTTTTCTTTTCATATTAGCCATGATTTTTTGTCACTTCACCAACAAAGGTTTTGGAATATTATATCTTATTGGTATCCTTTATTCCATGTTTCGTACAGCTTACAACAAAACGGACCGAAGCTGGAGCCAGGCGTGTTTTGCCTTTATGACCAGCACCGTGCATGCAAATGAGCTATAATTTAGTATAAAGTAGGTCATGATACCGCATAATATGATGATATACAGAAATGCATAATATGTTTTAGAATCAGAATCAGAATGATTTATCTGTAAAACATATGCATCGCAGTCTGAGGGCTAAATCGTGTTTAGAATGATATTTAGAGTTTGGATAGGAGGCAAGAGCAGTATTTTTTCTTATCAGTGTCAGTCAGAACTATTTCTAATCATTCACCAGCAAAATTGTTATATAGAATATGACATTTCTTGCCATCCTGGGCCCCATTCCACCACTAGTAGGGTAGCGAACTCGCTACGATATCGCCGTGACCTAAAATTTAAGGAACGCCCAACAAAGTCAGTCAGTATTACGTGTAACAAGTTGAGCGCTGCCGGAGATTCTGAGACTCACACTAGAATAGCTAAAAAGGTCGTTCAACCCAGCAGCCGCCACCCAATATGAAGGTATTTGATTAGCATGGATACCAGGCCTTCCTATGAGGGTACGGAGATCGTACAATTTGGGGAAAAATCGGGAAATTGGCCAAGGGAGTCAGTCCACGCTTTTAAAGGTTCATGTTTCCCCTCTGCTCTGCTCAGCCGACCAACTCCTCTGGTAGTAAATGAATCACCCCCTGTAAATTATTCTCCCTAAAGCAGCCAGAGTAGTCAGTCAGTATTAAGTGTAACAAGTTGAGCGCTGCCGGATATTCTGAGACTCGCACTTCAATAACCTCAAGGTCACTCAACCCAGATGGCGCCACCTAAACTGATTTTGATGACAGTCGTGTCTTTATATGCTGGTCAGGTTCACATTCTAGTGGCCCGTTACAGTTATGGGGGCCTGTATAGGGTTTTTCGACAGCCTTGTTCACCTTGTAGTAACGTTACAGCCAGTAGGTACCAATGTGTGTAATGGGTCTGTTGTAACGTGCTCTAGGCTCCTATTCAAACACGAGACCCACATTTTACGTCTCATCCAAAAGATGGGTGCAGCCCTAACCGAGATGCCCTTGCGCGGATTCTAACCAGTTATCCACTAGTTAGAACCACGGGCGCAACTGTGAAGTTACTACCAGTCGAGTTACAGAGACATCCTATATATTCAGCACTTTAATTTGCATTCAATAATTCAATAACTACCTTCGAATTATATATGATAAAACCAGGAAGTCAGTTTCGCAAAATGTGGCTATCTCGCTACGAGTAATGAAAACGGGGATTAAAACGTTTTCCCGCCGTATATCGCTAATCAAAGTAACTTGGTTATCCACATACAAGATCGCTCGGCGGAGCTCCCATGGCCGGCCTCACATAGATATTTGATTAGTGACGACAACGATTTCATCATTATTCCTGTCATACAGGGAGACGAACCAATTTAGGCCAGGCTGAAATGGTCATGCAATGATAATTTCAATTACGAAATCCTGCTGGGAATGGTCTCGGCGCCAGCCCAAAACCTCTGTCTCAAAGGCGTAATGTACTATTATGTAGCAAGTCTGGCGTTACCCTAGATTTATCGCTATATTCAAGACAAATGCTCGACAGAGCTTCAGTCGCTTGTGCCACCACTGTAATTTGTGTAAACTTTCTCAGTATGAACATGTTTGGCCACTTCCACAGTAACAAATCACCCGTTCTTTTGCCATGAATATTAAAGGGATACGTAGTTGAAAAAATAGAGCAGCTTACACCAGAGTAGATGTTCATGTTACTGATTGTATACCTATCATGTGGTGCCCAATTAATAAAGCGGCTTACTTCAGCACGGCACTACTGTGTATCACGTATACACAGTCATGTATCCTGTCTCTGTATCATGCAAGAGAAATGACATTCATTTTTTGCTCGTTATAAAAATAGATTATGCTTTACTCATTCTGTCGTTCTTTACGCCTAAATAAATTTCAGGGAAACGAAGGAATCACCAAGTCCTCTTTCAATGCTATGCACATCTTGTGGGTTTTGCTGACCATCACAGCAATTGCAATTTTACTTTATCATCATTCTGATGGTTTGTCTACTTAAATTTCAGATCCCTGAAGGAGTCACAAAGACCATGCACATCTTGTGGGTTTTGCTGACCGTCCCAGCAGTTGTAACCACCGTCCAAGGGCAGCGGCCGCTCGCCTGTGACAGTGTGGGGGATGGCAGTCCCGTCTGCAGCTGCAGGTCCGGACGCGTCTCCTGTGAAGACGCCGACTTGACGGACGTACCGACTGACATTCCACCGGACACCGGCACCCTGGAACTCACCGGAAACAAGATTACGTCACTTCCGGAGTTGGTGTTCGATGATCTGCCCCAAGTATCTACTCTTGACCTTTCTGATAATGAGATTGCTTCTATAGAGGTTGGGGCGTTTGATGGGTTAGGCGGCAGCCTCAGTAAGCTTGACTTGAACAACAATGAGCTAGTGAGTTTAGAAGACGGAATATTAAGAAATCTGACATCTCTAGTATACCTGTATCTTAAGGACAACAAGATATCGACCGTAAGTTCCGAGGTCTTTCGTGGATTATCAAGTCTACTCCAGATTTTCTTTGATGGAAACAGAATTTCTAGTTTTCACGTTGATACCTTTTCTGACTTACCGTCACTATATGCGGTAGAACTACCCAGAAACCGTATAAGGAGGTTGGACAGCATCTTGCCTGCGCTGCCGTCTCGTGTAGGATCAATAGATCTGAGCGGTAACAATCTGGGAAACATAGGACCAGCAGCGTTCAACAGGTTCCCGAGACTTTCGTCTCTCAATTTGAAATCTTGTAACATCTCAGTTGTGTCCCCCGATGCTTTTGTTGGTCTTGAATTTCTTGGCTCGCTCTATTTTGACGACAACGACTTGGTCGAGCTTAAGAACAACATTTTTGGCACGCATGAATATTCTTCTCTGGCAATCCTCAGTTTCAACGACAACAAAATCAAAACAATAGAGGCTGGATTTTTTAACAGATTCCCAAGGCTAGCATACATCCAGCTCAAGTCGAACAAGCTAGCCTCCTTACCGCCTGGTGTATTTGCCAACCTTTCTAGGCTTGAAGAACTTCTATTAAACGATAACAAATTCGAAAGTCTAGAGGATCCTAACATCTTCAGGGACCTTCAGAGCATCCGAACGCTTGAACTTCAAGAAAACGACCTGAAAAGTCTTCCTTCTGGCATCTTTAGCGAATCAAACCTGCCAAAACTTAAGACCTTGGGTCTCCACTACAATGCTCTTACTGAAATTGAAAACGGTACCTTTGACAACCTTCCTAATATAAATACGATCTATCTGCAGTACAATCCACTGAAGAATGTAAGTTGTGGAATGATCCCGTCTAAGGGCATGTCGGCGTCGCTAGAAATGTTCACTGTGTCGTGTACATGTGACATAGAACCTCTCTACGATTGCCCCGAGTTCGGCTGGTTTGGCTACAACGTGGTCTGTCTGTCCCCTATATGGGTCTGGCGCGTGCCGCTGAATTATACCTCGCCGGATCGTTGGGGATGGTGTTCCGGTGCTGGCTTTCCTGGTACGAACTGGATCGCTTTGGCCATTCTGCTGATGTTGTCTAACCTCTTTATAAGTAACTGACATGGTAATGTCACTTCTAGTGCTACGTATACTTACTATACAATGCTTGATGTTGCTACCCTACGTTAAATGTAACAAACAAGAGAAGTAACCAAAACTGCACAGAAATTGTGCTGGTACTTAATTAGGAAACTATGCTCAATAGATGATTAACAAGGAGTGGACGACTGATAAATGAATATTGAATGCAGGTAATTCTTGATTGATGATTGATACATGTAATAGATAAATGGAATATATCATTAAGTATCATAAGTGTAATAGATAAGTGATGTGGCTGAATAAATTTGTGATCTGATTCCTACATTTCTGATCGGAATCGTGATTGGTTGGGATAGCAGAGTTAGTTTAACCCAAACCATAATTAAACTTACCCCTGTCCTATTGGAACTGGGGATTGTCCAGGACAGTAATCTCCAAGCAGATCCATCGGTAGCGTAAGATAGTATCAAAAGCTGGCAGAGGAGTGAAGCCGTCTTATAGGAGTGTATTTTGCTACCGAGGTAGCGAATGGACACCTCTTGGCTGACTACACTCCTTGGCCAGTTTAGTACTACCTTATGCCATTGTAGGATCTGTTAGGAGATTACAGGACGGATCCCAGTTCCGGTCTGTTCGAGGAGAGACTCCGATTCCATAGTACATTGTATACTGTCTTGGGGCAATCCACGATTGCCCTGAAACTCAACAATTTTCATTTTTTATTTTCATTTCCGGTGTGACAGCGATTTCGCCCCCCCGTGATCTCGCCCCCCCGGGGGCGAAATCACTAGCGATCTCGCCCTCCCCGGCTAGTGATCTCGCCCCCCTACCTCGCCCCCCTTTAGCGATTTCGCCCCCCCCAAAAAAAACGGGTTTACATGACATTTTAGATGCAGTTTCATAATCATTCACCAGCAAAATTGTTATAAAGACACACTTAAGATTGTATAGAATATGACACATTGCTTGCCATCCTGGGCCCCCATTCCACTACTTGTAGGGTGGCGACCTCGCTACGATAGCGCTGTGACCTAAAATTTAAGGAACGCCCAACAAAGTCAGTCAGTAATACGCGTAACAAATTGGGTCTGCATGGGGGTCCCGACAACGATTTACGCTGAATTCAGAAGAGCACCCTACGTATTACGCCAAATCAATGAAGGCAGTTACGCTAAATTTGGTCGCTTAGCTACGAAGTACGTAGATAAGATGGTTTCGGGAAACAGAAATAGGCTGCCTACACCTTACGGAAAAGAGCATGCAGTCCCTCCTACAAGGTCGATCAACCCAGCAGCCGCCACCCAATATGAAGGTATTTGATTAGCATGGACACCAGGCCTTCGTTTGAGGGTACGTAGATCGTACTCTCCAAGCAGAGGTTCGGCTCCGGGAGCTTGGAATACGCCTGCCTTCTAGTATATGTACGTATTACATTTACCCACCTAACATTGTCGTGTGCAAAATTTCATATTTTTCCCGAACTACTGTGCAATTTGTTATCGCCAAGCACAGCAGGGCATTTTTGCTGCATATTTTTCAATAACATTTGCTCATAGATGTGCAAAAGTTTGGTCTTACAGGTCCTTTAGTGTAATATAACCAGCTGCTCCTGTGTCTGTGAAGCTGGAGCCTTACACATAATGGCGGTTATCCCATCTATATAGATACATATACAGGTACATACAATTCGTGAACGTCCCTACCATCAT